>NC_089586.1:47656248-47956248 GCF_019320115.1 Miscanthus floridulus | reverse complement strand
ATCATAAGTGTTGATGGCTCTAACTTGATATTCAAAGGTGATTCTATTTTTAAGATGTTTGGGATTAGAAAAGGTTTTGATTTCTTAACTAGTTTGGTACCTGACCTGATTCTCTTTTCCTGAGTTTGCAAACTTTGGTAGAACTTTGATACCAACAACTTTGCTGTAATGTTCTTGAGCTTGGCTAATGACTTGAAAATTGAATGTCTTGACTCTTGACCAATTTAAAATTCAGTCAGTTATTTGGTTAATTAATTGACTATAACTCTTGTCGTCATAGATTCTCATCAAGATGCCCTCCATCTGGCCAGCCCCGACACCTCGTCCCTATTGATTGCAGCTGATCAGATGGTTAGTTTCTCTTTCGGGTCATATCATTTTTGTTTTTTATTAACTTTTGTTACCTGTATGGAAACATACCTATAAAATTGATGGGCAAATTCTCAAATCTTTTAATTTTTATTTGGTGGATTTTCTCCAAGTTAATGCCTTCCTGTTGTTTTCATAATTCATACAGATAGCCAGGGTAGAGTACATGCACACGAGGGTGTTTCTTCATCGTGATATCAAGCCAGACAACTTATTATTGTGGCTGGTTACTCAATCGCTTAAGATCTCTACTTGAGGTTTAAATCTTGGGATGTCATTCAAGTGTCACATACATGACAAATTTTATCTTTCAGAGTTTTGGAAGGAGAGGCGCCAGCCACAAATATAAAAAGGTAACTTTCTGAAATTTAAACTAAGTGGCAACTTCATTATTATTTAGTTTGGGCAGCTAGAATGACTATGGATTCAAGTATCATTGTTTCAACCATAAAAAATGACAGCTCTTCATGTTTTGTTCAGGTTTATAGTTATCTTAGCTACGAAAAATAACAACTCTCCTTGTTTTGTTTAGGTTTATAGCTCACTTAGCCATGAAAAACGACGATGAGATTCTCATGATCCCATGAAGGCTCGTACCTTGCTGCAACTAGCGGCCTCAAGAAATTCTGCTGCTCGTCAGTCAGAATTTCCCAATCCATGAGCGGGGACGAAGAAATTCCTCATCCTTCTCTAATCTCTGAAAAAAAGGCAGCACGAATGCCTAGGTTCTGTACACATGGCAAACCTTCTATACAATGAGGATACTGCCCCAACTACCATTTGAGGATTCAAGGGGTAGTAATAAATCATCACAGGAAGGATAGGAAACACTGCAAACAGAAAATGTGATAGTAGTCAAATGATCAAAATAGCATAAGTTACTTTATGTGCATACCATGGAGGAAGCTGAGTGAAAAATCTAACACCAAAATGGACTCCATATCATTTATATGACTGTCTATCTGTAATATACAAACACAGTGCTATATCATTCATATGACTGTTTTATCAGACCATATGAAATTTGCAGATGATTCATCAGCACATCATGCATTCTACAAAGGATAGAGCTGCAGCATTTCATGACACTAGGATTCTAGTGCCATTTTTAACATTAAAAAATAGCTACTCCATCCAGTAGATTCAGGTCTTGTCTAAGATGCATAATGTTCTTCACACGTTTGATACAGCTTGTGTCTGGGTAGTGCTTCACATGTTTTTCAGTGTTTTTTTTTTTTTGCTTCTACATGAATTGTCATGTATAAGATACACCGGGGTGGTGTTATGCAAGCTATGTTCAATCTCAAAGTAGCGCGATGTTCAGACTGCACTACAAAATATTAATGTGTTTTTTGTTTCTTTGTTTTTCCGTTTGTAGTATAGATTTAACTTGTTTTCAGACTGATACGTTTTTAGAGCCATGGAGTGCTTGCCCTGCAGGAGGTGGGAGGGTCTATTCCTAAGGACATTCTATAGGCTAGGAATAAAAAATGTGGCTGGTACATATATGAACTGGTATATTTACTATGCAGATTCGAAGTAGGTTAGCAAAAAAAAGTCTTGTTGATCTTTGCAATGATGAGTGATAGGTTGACCTCAATGTGTTGGTTTTGGGTTAAGGTGTCGGTGATATGTTGGTTTGTGATAATATTGTAACCTTGTAACACTTGGTTAATCACTTAATCATGTGTTAGTTCATCATCAATTATATTTTTGTCATTGATTTGGTACAACACATGCAAATTTAATTATCATAATCTTGATTTTAGTTTGGCTACCAAACATCTTGTGCATTTTTTGTCCTATTGCAACTCACAGGCAATCTCCTATTAAATATTTGTGGGCTGAGCTAAATTGGGTCCTAACGTGGACTTGGCCAAGTTGGAGATTGTTTTTAAATATTATATTACTTAGGATTGCTTCCAAAGATTATAAATCAAAGTGCAAGAAATCATGTTGTCCAGAGAACTTCATGATAATCACATCCAACAAATATATAATTTAGAATTTCCTAACAATCATAACCAAATTGAATTATAATTACACAAGGCTGCATGGGAGAGTTTAAGACATCAGAACAACTTTATTAGTACGCGAGGGGGCATGCCCAAGATCATGGGTGGGCTGGGGGCTGGGGCCATGGCTTCACTAAACATTGCTTGTAGGAGGTGGATGGCGTGGGTTGGTGGCAACGTCCTGATGATCAAGTGCACCAATGTTTGTTGTGTAGGGCACCAGACGTATATGTTGGATCCGCACGATCACATACCAGATCAAGAGGTTGGCGCACATTCTATGATTTGCTAGTTTGTCGAACCCAAATGCCTATGAAATAAAATTGTTGCAATAGAATACCATATTGCAATGACATATCTATTCTATGACAACAACAAAAAATTGTGGCATTAGCAAAACTATTGCATCACTTTAGATATTTAGTTGCAATAAACAACTACCTATTGCAATGGTCGTGAGAAATATTATAACCAAAGAAAATTGTAGCAATAGCAATGAACTATTGCATCGCCTTGGAAATTTAGTTGTAATACACGGTCTATCTATTGCAATGGCTGTGAGAAATATTACAACCCAACAATACTGTAGCAATAATTTCAAGCAATAGCAACACTGTTCTATATAGTTGCAAGAGCACCAGACAGTTGCAACGCCAATCGATACTAATGCAACAAAATGTTATCATAGCAATATTTTTAACCTATAACAACAATTTTAAAAAAAGTGTTGCTATAGGTCTCACCTCTTGCAACGCCGAACATAAAAATTGCAATGCACAATTTTTGTGGCAACATAGTCCCTCTATTACCACCTTTTTGGACAAATATTGCAAAAACACACCCCTATTACAACACAATTTGTGGTGATGCAAATAGCATCAAGTGGCAATAGGGTCAAAATCTAGTAGTGGAAGCAAAATAGTGTAGCACTTTCAACCGCCGAAGCGGAGTATATTTCGGCCGGTAGTTGTTGTGCTCAATTACTTTGGATGAAGGCTACTTTGAATGATTAAACAAGTGCCATTGCTATGTGACAATAAAAGTGTCGTGAAGCTCACTAACAACTCGGTTCAACATTTAAGAACAAAGCACATATATGTCCACCATCACTTCATAAGAGATTATCAACAAAAAGATGACATTTGCATTGAGAGTGTGGGCACCAAAGATCAACTTGCCGATATTTTCACCAAGCCACTTGATGAGAAGATGTTTTGCAAGCTAAGGAATAAAACTTCTCAAATATGGTGTTGATGCACCCCCATATATGACATGCCTCTCCTTCGAGCAAAGCAAGGTAAAGTTGATTGACATATCATTCATCCATTGCTAAGGACTTGTGTTGGCATTTCTTAGCGTCAAGCGCATGGTTATACCGTCGTAGAACTTCACCCAGAAGTATTCAGGGTATCGTATTTTCTCAAAGGAACGGATGTGTAAAGCCTCTTAGCTAGTGAAAGCATATAGGCCCCTAAGTGGGTTTCGGTGATTAATGACAATGCGTTATTACTATGACTAACGTGTGTTTTGCAGAGGCAATTAAGTTAGGTCATAGTAATGGAGATTAATTGGGCTATCATGGTGGTCATGCCCCTACGATGGAAATCGTTTCGGTTTTCAAAGGATGAACGACAAGGTTAAGGATGGACTAGTTCTAAGTGTCGATTGGAGTTGAAGAGACACTTAGAGTAGTTTAGGACTTTATTTTTCCTTTGGCCGTACTATTAAGGGGGGTATAGATGGGTAGCTTGACCTAGGTGAGTCTAGTGAGTTAGGTGTGGTGCACACTTGCTAAACCTAGCACTAGGTAGCTCCTAAAAAGCCCTTAGATCCATTGGAGCAAACTTCATTCACGTATGATCGAAAGTTGGAAGTGAATGGAGGGTCAAATGCTGACCGAACGCTGGCTTCGGTGTGACCGGACGCTGGCGCAGAGTCCGGTCAGTTCATTTGATCAAGGTGAAGTCGTCTAGAAGTGACCGGACGCTGAGAGGTGAAGTGACCGGATGCTGAGTCCCAGCGTCCGATCAACTACAGTAAAGTTCCAGAGAAGGAAAATCATGACCGGACGCTGAGTCCCAGCATCCGGTCGACTCCAGTAAGGTTCTAGAGAGGGAAAATCACGACCGGACAGCGTCCGATCGTCCGGTCACCACTTGATCACTGGAATTCGGGGTGAACTGACCGGTGCGTCCGGTCAATATGACCAGAGCGTCCGGTCACCCCGCAGAGGCACATAATGGTTCATTTTTAGCCATGCTTATAAATACTTCCTCCATTCATGTGTGGGGGTACTTTTGCTCATTCCAACAGCTGAGAAACACCTTTGAGAGTGCCAAAAAGAGCAAGGTCCTAGTGAGGTGATTGAGATTTGAGAATCCCAAAGAGAGCCCTCATTAGTGAGATCAAGAGTAGCAAAGTGTGCATCCACCCTTCTCATTAGGCTTGTCGTAGTCAAGTGAGAGTTCGTGCTTGTTACTCTTGGTGATCACCATCACCTAGATGGCTTGGTGGTGATTGGGAGTTTGGTGATCATCCAGCGGAGCTTGTGGATGACCCAACTCAAGTTGTGAGCGGTTGTGGGTGATTCACCGTGACGGAGTGTCAAAGAATCAACATGTAGAGAGCACTTGATCCTTGCACGGATCAAGGGGGAGCTACACCCTTGCGCGGGTGCTCCAACGAGGACTAGTGGGGAGTGGCGACTCTCTGATACCTTGGCAAAACATCACCGCGTTCCTCCTTCTCTATTTACTTTGAGCATTTACTTTGAGCAATTCAATCCTTGTCATTTACATTCATAGAATTGCCATGCTAGAGTAGGATTGAAACATAGATTGCTAAACTTTTGTGCGGTAGATTAATAGATACACTTTCTAGGCACAAGGGGTTAATTGGGCTAAACATAGGACTTAATTATTGCAAAGAAATTTAGAATTAGCC
This sequence comes from Miscanthus floridulus, assembly GCF_019320115.1. Lineage (NCBI taxonomy): Eukaryota > Viridiplantae > Streptophyta > Magnoliopsida > Poales > Poaceae > Miscanthus > Miscanthus floridulus. The sequence goes on along the minus strand of NC_089586.1, from coordinate 47,950,921 downwards.
CAATTCACCCCCCTCTTGGGCATCTTGATCCTTTCAGCTAGTTCGCGTAAGATAATAAGAAGAAAGATAGCTCGGGTAGTGAGGTTTTCTAAGGATAAATAACCTAAGTTAAGATAGCTTTGCCACTATAGAGTTACTTCGGGCACCAGATAACACTTGGTCTGCCAAGCATTGCCGGCCTACAAGTCTACAATGTACCTAGACATGGGGGATTACAAGGGACGGACAGGGCTGTCACCACCTGCCACCTATCCCTCAATCTTAGAGTACGAGGCAAACGAAGGTAGCCTTTAGCCTAGACACCATGTCTATGCTATCAACTACTACTCTAGCACTTATACAAGGGTTATCCATCTTTATCAGGGCCCTTCTACTAGAGTATCCGTCATGGGGATGGACGACGAACCCGCAAGAATATAGTGATCAAAGATAACTTTTCTTAAGAACTTAGGACCAAAGATAAACACGAACTTTATACTTCAAGTAGTATTCGATATGTTGAGGTAAAAGTGTAGAGGGAGCTGACAACCCTGGCACTCCGTCCACTCGATGTACAGGGGTCGTCAAGTACAAGAAGTAGAGGTAGATGACACTCCGGTACTCCTCCAACTCTTAGCTCACTCACTCCCTATTCTAATTCTAGCTAAAGCCTAGGTAGGAATGAAGCTCTTCTTCTCTTCTTGCTTCTTGTTGTGTGTTGTCCTTAAATGAGAAGATGATGGCCTCCTTTTATAGGTGGAGAGAAGGGGGGTCCGTGGAAGATGGTTCATCCCCTCATGGAAAGTGCAAACCGTCATTTAGGTGCATTGAACCTGGCTGAAACCCTATGAACCATCCTTGGAGAGGCGGTATGAACTGATCTGACAAGGTTGGGCCTGAGGTGAGCCACCAAGGGTGCGCCCGCACCCTGGTTGGCCCATGAAGTCCAGTTTCGTCGTGCGGTCTCCTTTGATCTTTTAGAGTGGGCCTCTATGCGTTTTGGGTCCAGAATTGCTAGGTAGGTGGGCTTTCTCTTCTTTTGCTATTTGTAGGATGGAAATGCGCTTTGCGTGATTGTGTATTCTTGTCATATTTCCATGCTTTTCATGTAAGTCATCCTACAAAAAGATAATTCACCAAAACTTGTGGAAAGATATTAGTTTTAAACCCTATCACTAAGTTTGGTGTTTATTTGGTTGGATTTTGCGTAAAGATTAGCGGTTGAAAATATGAGTTAAGGACCACCAACAAACTCCCCCAGACTTAGCCCTTTTCTCATCTTTGAGTAAAGTTTAAGGACTAAGATGGGTCATCTCCTTGATATAACATATGCATACAAGTTATTCCAAGCTTCACCTGCACTTGTGAACTTTGAAGTGTTTACCACATTATTTTGGGTAATTGAAAAATGTATCAGCTTGGATTCAAATCTTCTTACTCTATTCCTGCTTAGAAACTTGGGTTTCTGTATGGTTTTGAAAACAATAAGATAGCTTTTGTTCCTTAAATGATTCTCTCAAGTCACTCAAATATGTAAGTGGTTCCTCACCAAGGCATATTTTGAATGTTTGCCTTTCTCTTTGATCATCCTACTTCTAAAAGCTTATATGGAGTTTGGGTAGGGATGAAAAATTTGTGGCACACTTACCTTGAATATGTTGTAAAGTCAAATTCTGGACCCACCGGAGAGAAGCGTCATACTCTTAGATCAAAACCGTGCAAGTGTGTGGAATTTGATGGAACTATACTCCTCTATTTGTTATGATCTCTTTCTCTAGCTTTTTTTGAGACATGGCTAGCTTATTTTCTTATGAGCCTTCATGTGCCCATATGTTTTTTAATACTTTAGGACCTTCATGTGTCCCTATATTTTTTTCAATACTTTGGGACCTTCATATGTCCTATTTTTTGCATAGCCTTTTTGTCTCTTTTCTAGAAATATGCTAGGGAGATCATATTTAGAGGATGGAGTATGTATTTGTGGGTGATGGAAACATGTTTTAGCGTGTTCCCAGTGTAGGAATTGCTATTTTATGTGGCGTGTACGTGAGTTTTGATCTTGGGAGCATGAAAAATCTCTCAACAGGGGTCACAAAACTTGACCAAACTCAACACAAAGTAAGAGGCATATGTCTAAGGTTTTTTGTCTTGTATGAGCATATATGGCCTTGGTAGGTATTTGAGTGCCATTCAAGGAACATGCTATTTTGAATTTTGTTTTGTAAAAATAAACCCCAAGTTCTTTGCAAGAATGAGCAAGCATCATGTCATCCTACTATATCTCATTCGTCAATCACTTAGATAAAATGGGGTCCCTATGATAAGTGTTCACAAATTTTTAGGAATATTAGCAAAGAATAAAGAGTATGCAAACTTTTAATCATAGGAAGATATGGAGATAGAGTAATCACTTTGCAGTTTATCTCAAAATTTGTTCATTTTTAAATTATTATTGTTCTAAGTATGGAGAGAGTGAGTGAGTTGCACAAACCGAAGTTTTGAACATGGCGATCTTTTTGTGCACTGAGTTGGAGGCGAGTGTGGCATCTCCCCCACACTTGTTTTCTTACCTATCTTATTTGTAAACAAAAGAAAACACAAAAACAAGTGTAGACAATGATTCTACTAAAAATCTTTATTGAATTTGAGATGTACTTATTTTGAGTTAGGAAATTTGCTAAAAGCAATTAATTTTATTACATCTATTTTTTCTCTGGGATTATATGAAGGCTCCAAGAAAACTTTTAATCATTGACCGTTTACCTTAAAAGCATTACCTTTGTCATCTTGAATTGTGATCGAGCCATGTGATGACGTGTTGATGACGATATACGGTCCTTTCCATTTGCTTCGGAGTTTTCCTTCACTGAATAGTTTGACTTTAGAATTGAATAGTAGTACCTTATCTCCTTCCTTGAACTCTTTTTGCTTGATTCGATGATCGTGCCATTGGTTCATTCTTTATAAAGCTTGGCACTATGGTAAGCCTTCTCCCTCCATTCTTCTAGCTCAGCAATTTGCTTTTGTCTATTTTTGTTGGCTAGTTTTACATCCATGTTCTAGCTCTTTATTGCCCAGTGTGCTCTACGCTCTAGCTTGACTGGTAAGTGGCAACTTTTTCTATAAACGAGCTGGTATGGTGACATGCTGAGGGGGGTTTTGTAAACTGTCCTGTATGCCCAAAGTGCATTAGGTAGCTTGTCCTTCCAGCCTTTCCACATCTCATTGACCATTTTCTGCAGGATGTTTTTGATTTGTTTATTTGAAGTTTCTACCTAACCGCTTGTCCGAGGGTGGTAAGGGGTGGTAATGTTGTACTTTGCTCCAAGCTCCCTCAAAAAGTTTCAGAAGGTCTTATTAATGAAATGAGACCCTCCGTCACTTATGACCATTCTAGGTGTTCCAAAGCGAGGGAAGATCACTTCATGGAACATCCTTCGGGCATGCTTGGCATCAGCAGCTCTGCATGGTAAGGCGTCCACCCATGGAACATCCTTTGGATATGTAGTCGACAGCGACAAGGATGTACTCGCTATCATGGGATTTTGGGAATGGTCCCATGAAGTCAATGCCCCATACATCGAATATCTCTATTTGTAGGTCGTAGTGTAGGGGCATTGCGTTGCGAGCGGTGATGCTTCCTTGAAGCTGGCATTTTTGACACCTTCGGATGAATTCTTTGGTGTCTTCGTACATCATCGGCCAGAAGAACCCACACTGCAGATTTTGGTTTGTGTGCGTAATACTCCGTAGTGGCCTCAGTACGGTGCTACATCGCATTTCTCGATGATTTGTATTCCTTCTGCCGTTGGCACACACCTCCTCAATAGGCCATTGAGCACACCCTGTATAGGTACAGGTCATCCCAAAGGTGACGTCTGCTTTCTGTTTGCAACTTTTTCTTGTTTTCTCCTGGTGGTACGTAACCCGTGACCATGAAATTCATAATGTTTGCGTACCACGGGTTGGAGTCTATCACCTTCAGCAGCATGTCGTCGCATAGGATGTCGTTTATTGGTAACTCCTACATGTTAGTGACTTGCATGCGTGACAAATGGTCTGCGACAGCATTTTCTACTCCTTTTTTATCTTTTATTTCAAGGTCAAATTCTTGGAGTAGAAGTACCCATCTTATTAATCTAGGTTTAGCATCTTTCTTAGTGAACAAGTGTTGGTGTTTCGAGTTGCCATCGACTAGTAAATTTCTAATATTGCGCATCTGGCTCAGATGGTGTGCTAAGAGAACATGAGGTTTATACTGGCTCGGGCAGAATGTCCCTATGTCCAGTTCGTTTCTATTACTCGTGTTACTAGCACTGAAAGTTCATAGTAGGGGTTACTCGAGAGAGGGATAGTTCCCCTACTATGAACTTTCAGTGCTAGTAACACGACAGAGGGATAGTTCCCCTACTATGAACTTTCAGTGCTAGTAACACGAGTTCATAGTAGGGGTTACTCGAGAGAGGGATAGTTCCTCTCAGCAGAGACTTGGGAACTGTCCCTCTCTCGTGTTACTATGAACTTTCAGTGCTAGTAACACTGAACGGTCGAGAGAGGGACAGTTCCCAAGTCTCTGGTGAGATGAGCGAACGGGTGTCGAGGGCTCGGTTGCTTCCCAGCTGTATGCTTATGTGTTCTGATCGGTTCGGGGTTTGATGGGTTCCAGTCTGAATCGATGTGATGTGTTGCGATGCCCTTATGGGACGCCCTGCTTTCCCTTTTATAGGCAAGGGAAAGCATGGGTTATAGTATAGGGAAAAGAGGAGAATGAGAAGGAGAAGAAGTCCTCCAGGATCATCAGGTCCTTTTTCCTTCACATGGGTCCCGCCAACCCTGTAGACGTCAATAGGGATAGCTCCACATCGTGGCCCTATCCGTCACTGGCGCCATGCGTAGGCATCATCTCCTAGTCATGGCGCTCCACTCTATCCTAGCGGACGTCATGGTGAACTGATGTGCCTGTCAGTCCTCGTACGAGGGTTAGGCAAAACAACACTGGTACGCTTGACATTGTTTCTAATGTGAATCCCTAGGTATGGCCCGTCACGGCCAGGGGTTATATCACGGTGTGCCGGTCACCTCCCTGGTGTCAGAGCTTTGACCCAAGCCCATTCGCTTAGACCTGGAGTGGTTGGAGGTGGTATGGGTCTCCATCGAGTGAGACGGATCTCCCGGCCTCAGGGTCGATTGAGGCGAAGTCCCACCCAGAGGCTGGGCATGGTGGAACCCACCATAGAGGCCAGGCGAGGTGGAGCCAGCCCTTAGAGGTTGGGCAAGGTGGAGCTCATGGCCTTGGTGTTGGGCGAGGTGGAACCCGCGCTCAGAGGTCGGGTGAGGTGGAGCTAGCGCTCAAAGGTTAGGTGAGGTGGAGCCCACAGCCTCAATGTCAGGCAAGGTGGACCCTGCCCTCAGAGGTCGGGCGAGGAAAAACCAGCCCTCAAAGGTCAGGCGAGGTGGAGCCCGTGGCCTCGGTGTTGGGCGAGGAGGAGCCCGCCCTCAGAGGTCGGATGAGGTAGAGCCAACCCTCAGAGGTCAAGCGAGGCAGAACCCGTGGCCTCGGTGTCGGGCAAGGCAGAGCACACCCTCGAAGGTCGAGTGAGGTGGAGCATGAACCCAAGGGTCGGGCGAGGCAGAGCCCGCCCCAAAGGCCGAGCGAGGCAAAGCCAGCCCTTAGAGGTTGGGCAAGGCGGAGCTGATGACCTTGGTGTCGAGTGAGGCGGAGCCCGTCCTCAGAGGTTGGGCAAGGCGGAGCTAGTTCTTAGAGGCCGGGCAAGGCAAAGCCAGCCCTTAGAGGTTGGGCGTGGTGGAGCCTGCTCCTAGAGGCCAAGCAAGGCGGAGCTTGCGCACCTGGGTGTCGGTTGGAGCTGTAGTCGCGCTCTTGACTGCTCGGATGAATCAATATTGATAGTTATTACCTCCTCCTCTTTGGGTATCGTAGTATTGGTCCTCAACAGTGGCCCCCAAGCCTGCGGAGGAGTAGAACACTCCTTTGGAGGCTTTTCCGAATGGGAGGACTCTGAAGACCTCGACCTTCTTTTGTTGCCCACAGCATGACCTAGGAGCGATGATTCCCTTTCCTCAAGCCCCCTCTCATAGTAGGGGCCCAGTTGAGGATCGGTTCGTCTTAGTGATTGTCTTCCCTCAAGCATTTTTTCTAAGAAAAATGGAGGGGCCGAGCCATGCTACGATTTTCCTCTAAGGACGAATCATGACACCCGTTGAGCTATTAATGGGCTAGTCTGAGTGGGGTCCCCAACATCCCATTCATGGGGATCTGGCTTGGGTCAGTTTGGTGAATGACCCTAGATTCTTAGTGGTAAATCCATATAGTTCTTGGGTCCATTCGACTAGTTCCGAGGGCTAAGTACCTTTCTTCAAAAAAAACCATGGATCCTAACCATCTGAGACTCGAACGTGGGCAGGATGCCCATGGCGCTCGTGTGCCTAGGTACTGGCTGCTAGCGGGCCCATCCCTTTCCTCCTCTCACCCTAAAGGTGCCTAGAGGGGTTGTCGAACCCGTTCATGGTCCAACCTATGAACTCCTGGGCCTAGTCAGGCCATAGAGGCGCTTTTAGATCCATATTCCTCTTACTCATGATGAGTCATGGCCCGTCCAGAGTGGCAAAACATCTGGCGAGTTTCTCGAGGGAACAGACAGAGATTGCTTGTGCACGTCTCATGGCAGGACGTTGCGGCAAATCGTGGGAGGCATGGAGATCTATGCAGGCGGTTGGTTTCCTCGCATTCATCGCCCCTATAAAACCAAAGGGTTCGCCCCCTAGATTCCATACCTTGCATCCTTGCCTCCATAGCCATGACCACCACCACCAATTGCTCAGATTTCCCTGTCTCTACATCCCCGCCGCCATCGAGATCGCATCCACCCGCCCCCATCTCCAATGGATCCATGGTGCCGCTCTGACATCACATTCCAGCGCATGGAGGGCCTCATCCGTCGCGGTCTTCTCTATGCGCGGACCATGGCCGAGGAGTGGCTACTGCCTAGCGAGGAGGAGGTGTCATCATCGCTCAATGGCTATGTGGTGTTGTTCGTCCACTTCCATGAGCGTGGGTTTGTGACCCCCGCCCACAGATTTCTTCGGGGGCTGCTGCACTACTACAAGATCAAAGTGCAACATCTCAATCCCAATGGGATCCAGTACATGGCAGCGTTCATCACCCAATGCGGGGGGGGGGGGGGTTCTGGGGATCAGCCCCCACTTTGATTTGTGGAGGTACTTCTTTGCTATCACCCTCCAGAAGAAGAGGGAGAAGAGCGGTAGGTTGGAGCTGCACATGCCGATGGGGTACGCCGGCATCTAGCTCTGGAACAATCGGGTCAGCGAGTACCTATCGATGCGGCTATCAACGTCCAACACGGAGTGGCACTTGTAGTGGTTCTACCTCAAGAACAATGCTGCCGCCCCTCTGCCAGAGTTCACCGAGCGCCAGATCGAAGAGGCCCTAGAGTCATGGAGGAAGTGGAGTGTCCTAGAGAAGGACAAGAAGATCTAGGACCACATTGCCGCTATCCACATCCTCAAGGAGAATGGCTTGAAGGGGTTGGGCATCATTAGGGCCTACGACGCAAGGAGGTTGGCGCCATTGATGATGCGTGCGCTCCCGCTGTACACAATGGCGCCCGAGGCATCGCTCGATGGAACGATGCTCGCTGAGGGGGCGCTACCCAACTCTAAGATCATGCAACACATCAAGGAGGCAATGGAGCTCTCACGGGATGACGTGGGAGCCCCCCTCAATTTTGTCTACCCAGTGCTGGCACATCCTCCAATGCAGCCAGAACCAGGCCATGTCATCTTCGTAAGTTTACCCTTCTCATGCCTTCTCTTTAATAGATTTGCCGACCTCTCGATACTAACTTTGAGAGGGGTAGGACCAGTCGAGGGACCTCATCTTCATGGATCACCCAGCGCCATTGCTGAGGGATTCATCTGTGAGGGTGGTGAATCACGACGAGGGCGAGCGGCTGAGGAAGGCAAAGGTGGAAAAGAAGAGGAAGCGGCAGCGGAAGCTATAGGCGTGGGAACGGGGGGAGGACACCGATAGCAACGACGATGATGATGATGGCGACGACGATGAGGTAACCAACGATGTTGAGTGGACATCCTAGAGAATGAGGATGCACTGACTAGTATTGGTTCATCCTTGCAGTAGTTGGGACCCTTCCCATTCCATAGAGGGAAAGGTATGTCTAGGGAGCTGGTGGAGGCAGGACGTACCGTCGGCCTCCCTTAGGAGTCAATGGGGGCGGGCGGCTTTGCTACCATGCCTGAGATGTTGGTAGAGGTGGGTGGCTTCGCCATTGTGCCCCAAGAGTCAAGGGGAGCGAGCCCCTCTGCCCAGAAGTAGGGGGCAGGCTCAAAACAGCCTTGCCCCAATGAGGCAGAGCAGATGTCGGGGGGTTCGCCCCCCAAACGCATCTGCCGCCTGATGGTGCTGAGGCAAGTTGTTAGTTCCTCTAGTTTTTTCCTATTATAGTTGGATTTTGTTGTGACTTATGCTTTTCATCCCTTGCAGCGTCAGCAGGCAGCACAATCCTTTGGCGCTAGCGTCAAAGAAGAGTGTCACCCTCCAATTGAGGTGGCAACCATCGGCTAGTGTTGCGCCTGTATCGGGCGGGAGCGGCACTAGTGTGACCTCATCCTTGGCCGGTCAGACGCTGCCCATGGTGGTGCTTGTGCCTTCGGCATGATGTGCAGACATGGGGGCTCAAAGGGTGCCTTCGGAGGTCACAGAGCAGCCGGCCATGGTCGTGATACCGCTACCGACGATGGGGCAGACAGGGTTGCCGACTACGATCGTGGCGTCGACCATGGTGGGTGCAACGCTGCAGGTCATGACCCCTCCAATGCAGGTGGAGGTGGCGGCGATCGTGGCAGACGGGTCCTGACCAGGCACTACCACAGCGGTGCTTGAGGAACCGGCACAACCTGCGCCATTGGTGTCCCAAGCGATGGCGCATGGCATGGGTCAGATGAAGGGGGATGCGGCTAAGGGGTCCTCAGGAGTCATGGTGGTGGTAGAGAGGTCGGTGGGGCTTGGGACCGGTAGGGAGTCATCCTTGGTGCTAACGTCGGTAGGCAGCAACTCGCCCATGCGGGGCGAGCCCCTGCCCCGGTGGACAAATTCATAAGATCCAGTGTCGACGCTCTTCTGCCTCGATGATGTCGCTGAGAGCATGGAGCAGGAGAGCCTCAATGTGGGGATCACGTCCATGCTGGAAGCCTTGGACCACGCCAAGGGTGCTTGCGCGACATTGTCATTTCCTCCGGTAGAGTATTTGCCTGATCTTGCTTCTTGCCCTTTTCTTTCTCTATATACTTTTTGTATTCTAACCATTGTTTCCCTACAGTCCCTCATAGCTCATAGTCGAGGGAAGTCTCGGTTCCTTCATCAACAGAAGGAGACCTAGGACCGCCTCATCGAGGAGGCATGGCTACGCAGGGAGGTGTCCGCTCAGGTTATTACCACCCAACAGAGGGTGGTTGAGCTGACTCCCCTCACTGAGGAAGCAAACCGTCTTTGATCGTGGGTGGCCGAGGCCCATCGGGACACTGATGAGGTCAAGAAGGCATTCATGGCCCTATCGGCTAGGTCGCGGAGGGACGACAAGGAGGCCGCCAGGATTAGGAAGGAGCAGGATTAGCTGCTCTAGAAGGATGCTGAGACCCACCAGTGGATCCTTGACCTTTTGGTCGAGGTTGAGAAGGAAAGGGAGCTAAAGCTCAGGGCCGAGGAGAAGCTTGCAGCCCTAGAGAAGAGGGCAAGCCTGGATGCCATGATGGTCACTCAGCTGCGCAAGGAGCGGGATGAGCTGCTCCAAACCATGGAGAATCTCCACTCGAAACGTGGCGTGGCTCGTGAGGAGCATGACCAGGCCTTCTAAGAGTGTGACCAGGCCCACCTAGACTGCGACGACGTGTAGTAGAAGGTTGGCTCCCTCCAGGCCAAGCTTGGAAATGTGATGACCCAGAAGCTAGAGGCCAAAAGTGTTTCTGCCGGGCTGGCCGTGGACCTTGCCAAGGCGAGGAGGAATCTTCAGGTAGAGAGCGATGAGCTCGGTATCTTGAGCACCACCCTCAAAGTGGTCTGCGGTGACTTTGAGGTGGTGCAGTCGAAGGGGACCAGCAGTTCATTCACAACCCTTGCCGTCAAGATCACGGTGCAGGTGCGCCATGTTGAGAGGATTGCCCTTCGCGTTGGGGTCAATCAATCCTTCGCGATTGCTCATTCTCACTATGGGGACATCATCGATCTGGAGATGATGAGCCATGGCTTCGCACCTAGCTATGAAGTCCACGAGCTGGATATGGAAGCGGCGGTGGCTCCCCTTTCGTAGGACCTAGCGGACAGGATCAAAGGCATAGTTCTCCCTAGGAGGGGTTAGTTAGTTCAATAGGTCGGTCGATCATTCTTGTAATCAGCGGACAAGTGCTGACCCTTGTGTATCATTTAAATAAACTTGTTATTTTGTTTCGTTTGACCAAGTTTGTTCTTTTGTTTTGGTGCGAATAGATTTGTTTTTCCTCCCTTTCTATGTATGAAAAGGGGTTCATGCGTTCTGACCTTTCCATTTGTTAAGACCGTAGAGCCTATGGTGTAGGAGGGAAACTCTGATCACGCTAGTAAGAAAGAGTGCCATAGCTGCTGGGGCATAGGTTTCTTGCAGTCCGACCAGACTTGCTCGGTCATTCATTTCCGCAGACCTTGCTACTAGGTTTAACATGAGGAACGGCGTCGGGCACGGTGACTATTTCAGAAAGAGTGTATGTATACCCTTATCAGCTCTCGAGTGAGGCCCGACCCCTTGCTGTTGCTGGGGTTGGGTGTCACTAAAGATTAAGGAGAGGATAGCAAAACTAGTAGGAGAAATTATCTCTTGTTTTTGTGCGTACCCCCTCCCTAGGATCTAAGCCATCGTTCTATGATTGTGAGTTCGGTCTCCTTGCGAGTCCAACTTTCCTCAAGCCCCCGTACGTAGCAGGGGTCCAGTGGAGGGTCGGCTCGTCTTTGTGATTGTTGCCCCATCTATGGTTTCCATAACCGGAGGGGTTGAGCTAACGTCACTCACCTCGATGGCTTGAGTGTCACGCTCAGTGAGCCCGCTATCGGGTATGTTCGAGTGAAATCTGGGTCCATCTTTCATAATGGGGTTGGCATAGCCCTCATGTGGCATTCCACTGCTCCTTAACTCGCCTCGTAGTAGATGCCCATGTTGCTTCAGAGAGCGACTCAGGTGGCCCGCTGACCTCTCCTTGAAGGAGATTCTACGTGCTCGGCTCGAGGTTAGGATCGAATGAGAAGGTCGACATGACCCTATCTGCTTCTGAGCAAGTCAGTCAAAGGCCGCTAGGGCTCATCTGCATTTTCTCCCATGGCTCTATTCGGCATGAGGCGGCCTCGAGCCCTTCATGGGCCAGCCTTTGAACTCTGGTCAGTTGGATTCCTAAGTTTAGGTCAGGTGGCTTGAGCCCCATGGGGCTCGGTGGGGGTCAGCTGTGTTTCGTGCATCACCCCGTCTGCGGTTTTCACAACTAGAGGGGCTGAGTTAATTAATGTAGACAAGGCCCAATCTTCTGATAGGTACGATAGCGTTGATTGGTGGAGACTCGACATTCATGATCTAGGCTTCGAACCAAGACTAATTTGGACCCCCGCAACCATTACACTACTGCTCCATTGGTTATCAACCACGCGAACGCGATTGACCTCGCCGAGAAGGCTTTCCTGCAAGCAAATCAAGAACACAAGCAAGAACATGATGAACATAATATGAAATTGCAAATAAATATAAGGCTTATGATAATGAGAAAGATTTCAAGTCTTTATTCAAAAGGACTAATCGCCATAGGCGAACAAGATCAAGAACTGGGGCCCTGGTTCACAACAAGCGGCCTTGGCGGCACAGTTGCAGCAAAACGACGTCTGTTTCACATGGAAATCAAGAACTAAACAAAACCCAAACCCTAAGGAGAGCGATGGCTGCTAATTATATAGTCTTGGGTGTCACCCCCTTGGACATGCCCCTAATGGGCCCAAACACGATACACGGTCCAATGGACCAAAAGACGGTGTCGCAACAACCTGTCAGATTCTAGATGCTGACTTTCTTCGATGATTCCAGTTGATTCCGAAGGGCTTTTGACATGAGACCACTTGCATTGGCTTCCATATCTAATTAGCTTTCCATCCATATGTGGGTCATTGAAAACAGAGCCCAGACGTGCCCGTGTGACCAGTTTTATGATAGACTGGTCCTGGAACCTGAGATGGGCTCCAACTTTAGTTGGACTGAGCCTCCACCTTGAGAAAGATGAATTGGATGCCCATGCTGGACCTCATCCTCTCCTTGGCTTGTATGTGATGAAGTAGTGATGTCCTCATCACTAATGACACTTGCCTCGATGGCTCGAGTGTTGTGCTCGGTGAGCTCGCTAACGGGCATGTCCAAGTGGAATCCGGGTCCATCATTCGCTGATGGGGCTAGCATAGCCCTCATGTAGCATTCCACTGCTCCTTAACCCACCTCCTGGTAGATGCCTGTGTCACTCTAGAGAGTGACTTAGGTGGCCCACTGGCCTCTCCTCGATGGAGATTCTGTGGGCCTAGCTTGAGGTTAGGATCGAACAAGAAAGGTCTAGATGTCCATGTCTGCTTCTGAGCGGGGTCAGCCAAGGCCGCTGGGGCTCATCTACATTTTTCTCCATTAGCTCTGTTTGATGCGAGGCGGCCTCAAGCCCTTCGTGGGCTAGCCTTTGAACCTTGGTTAGTCGCCTCTCATGTCGAATGAGACGACTACTGCTTCATGACATGAAGTGAAGCGTTGTGATGCAATAATCGCATATGCAATGTTTGGATGTATGAGATGAATGTATGAATGAATGTAAGATGAATGAATGCTCATGTACTAGAAAAGTAAAGTGGGGGTAGGTAAAGTTACCTCGATGGCTCGAGTGATGGGTTTGGGAAGCTCTTACCAGATATGTCCATGTGGGGTCTGGGTCCGTCATTCATGACAGAGTTGGTGTGACCTACATGGGACATCCCACTACTCCCTACCTATCTCTCAGCAATGGCCAGAGCCATCCGATCGACTTTGGGTGACCTGCTGGCCTCTCCTCGATGGAGATTCCATAGGTGGGCCCCTCCAAACCCTTCCCAAGAAGGTGGAGGCTAAAGCTCGGGGTGCAGGGAGAAAAACTCTGATCATGTGGGTGAGCAAAAAATGTCATAGCCGCCGGGGCATAGGTTTCTTGCAGTCCGACCAATTTGACCTAGCGTTTGTTTCCACTCACCTTGCCTTTAGGTTTAGCATAAGAAACGGGTCGGGCGTCGAGAATGTCTACCGAATAGATACTCTTGCCAGCCCTCGAGCGAGACCTGACCCCTTGTCGTTGCTAGGGTCGAGGGCTCGATAGCAAAATTAATGCATGTAAAGTAAGGGTGACCCGTCTCTCTGTAGCGGCCCGAATCATTCAATCGACTTGGGTGACCCACTGGCATAGGACTTACCTCGATGGCATGAGTGATGGGTTCAGGAAGCTCTTACTAGATATGTTCGAGCGGAATCCAGGTCCGTTGTTCATAACGGGGTCAGCATAACCCGCGTGGGGCATCCTGCTGCACCCTCTCTGTCCCTCGATAGTGGCTAAGCCATTTGGTTGACTTGTATTGCCCCGCTGGGACAGGACTTACCTGCGCAAGAACTTAGTTAGGCAGATAAACTAGGCGGCGAACTTGTAATAAATGGACAAGCTCTTAAATTTCATTATAGCCAAATAGCCTTTTAGCCCTTCTCCCCTTTTTGTATAAAAAGGTTAGTGCATTCCAACCCTTTCCATCGGGGTGCGGATGAGCAAATTCTAATCACGCTCATGAGCAAAGGCGTCATAGCCGTTGGGGCGTAGGTTTCTCGTAGTATGACCAGTTATACTTAGAGCTTGTTCCCGCAACCCTAGCTCCTAGGTCTTAACGTGATAGGGGGTAGGGCATAGAGAAAGTTGGCCAGTGGATAAACTCTTAGATGCGTACCGACACTTTTTGTGACTAAGGCCAAAAAAGCCCAAGGTGTGGAAAAAACTCTAATCATGCTAGTGAGGAAAAGCACCATAGCTGCCAAGGCATAGGTCTCTTGTAGTCCAACCAGTTTTACTTAGCGTTCATTTCCACAAACCTCGCTTCTGGGCCTTAACATGAGAGAGGGTCAGGCATAGAGACTGTCTACCGAATAGGTATGCTCTTATTAGCCCCTGAGTGAGGCCCGACCCCCTGCCGTTGTTGGGATTAGTTGTCTCTAAAGGTCGGGGAGTTTGATAGCGAAACTAATAAGAGAAAGTGCGCATTTATTAAGGGTCAAAGCATCGGAGCTGCTCGATGTTCTAGGCATTGATGAAGACTCCACCGTCGATGGTCTTGAGCTTGTAGGCGCCCGATTGGAGCACCTCCGCGATGACATACGGTCCCTCCCATGGTGGTGAGAGCTTGTGGCAGTCCTTGCTGCTCTAGACGAGGTGGAGGACCAGGTCTCCGACATTGAAGGCCTGACCCTGTACTCGATGGCTATGGTACCAGCTCAATGCTTGCTGGTACTTGGCCGAGCGGAGGAGGGCAATGTCGCGCGCTTCATCTAGCTGGTCCATGGCGTCCTCGAGGGATGTCTCAGCTCCCTGTTTGTCGTACGCCCTAACCCTTGGTGCTCCATAGTCATGGTCGGTCAGGAGGATAGCCTCGGAACCGTAGACCATGAAGAATGGTGTGTAGCCGATGGCCTAGCTAGGGGTCATCCTCAAGCTCTAGAGCATCGCAGGAAGCTCTACGACCCATCGTCTGCCAAACTTGTTCAATTGGTTGAAGATCCTAGGCTTGAGGCCCTTTAGGGCCATGCCATTAGTGCGTGTGACTTGCCCATTCGTGCAGGGGTGCGCTACGGCGGCCCAATCGACGCGGATGTGATATTCATCGCAGAATTGGAGGAACTTCTTCCAAGTGAACTGCGTGCCATTGTCCATCATAACGGAGTTCAGTACTCCAAAGCGATGGATGATATCAAGGAAGAACATCATGGCTTGCTCGGACTTGATCGCGGTGATCGTTCGTGCCTCTATCCACTTTGTAAACTTGTCTACGGTGACAAGCAAGTGGGTATAGCCCCCTAGTGCTCTTTTGAGAGGTCTGACCAGATCGAGCCCCTAGACCATGAACGGCCATGTGATGGGGATCGTTTGGAGTGCTTGGGCTGGCAGATGGGTCTACTGAGCATAGTACTGACACCCTTTGTAGGTGTGCACAATCTATTCAGCATCGGCTATTGCGGTCAACCAGTAGAAGCCTTGATGGAATGCATTTCTGACTAGGGTTCTAGGCACGGCATGGTGACTGCAGATCCCACCGTGGATATCACTCAACAACCGCTTCCCTTGTTCGATGGGGATGCAGCACTATAGGATCCCAGTGTGGCTTCACTTGTAGAGTTCGCCCTCAACAAGGACAAAAGATTTGGTGCGACGTGCGAGCCGCTGAGCCTTCATCTTATCCATCGGTAGCACCTCGCAGAGAAGGTAGTTGAGGTAAGGCATCCTCTAGTCAGCAAGAGGGTTGGGCTCTGTCGTTGGATCCTCATCACCGACTTATTCAGGCTCCTCATAGCGGACCAAGGGTTTGTGCTGATCGCTGGCAAAGATGGCTGTCGGCACTGGCTCTTGGCCGGACACCGCCTTCGCTAGTGCGTTGGCCATCTCGTTGAGATGCTTTAGGATGTGATTGAGCTTGAGGCTGCCAAACTTGTCCTCTAGCCGGCGGACTTCTCGGCAGTATGCAGTCATCTTGGTATCGTGGTAGCTTGACTCCTTCATGACTTGGTGGATGACTAGCTAGGAGTCGCCCTAGATGTCGAGGCATCGGATACCCAACTCAATGGCGATGCATAGGCCATTGATGAGTGCCTCATATTCAGCCACATTGTTGGAGGAGGGGAAATGGTTGCGAACCATGTACCTCATGCATACCCCAAGGGGTGAAACAAACACCAGCCCTGTGTCGACACCTTTCTTCATCAGTGATCCATCGAAGTACATCGTCTAGTACTCCTGGTCGATGACTGCTGGCGGCATTTGGACCTTGGCCCACTCTACAACGAAATCAGCTAGCACTTGGGACTTGATGGCCATTTAGGATTCATACGAGATGCCTTGTCCCATCAGCTCGAGTGCCCACTTCGTGATTCTTCCCATGGCATCCTGGTTTTGGACTACCTCGCCGAGGGGGTAGGACGTCACGACCATCATTGGATGTGACTCAAAGTAGTGGTGCAACTTCCTCTTAGCAATGAGGACAGCGTACAAGAGCTTTTGGATTTGGGGGTAGCAGATCCTAGAATTATACAAGACCTCGGTAATGAAGTCCACAGGGTGCTATACTTTGAGGGCGTGTCACTCTTCTTCTCGCTCCACCACCAAGGCGGAGCTGACCACTTACATGGTGGCCATAATGTAGAGCAGAAGTGGTTCTCCATCGGTCGAAGGAACCAGGATCGGGGCCTTCGTTAGGAGCTGTTTGACCATGTCAAGCGCCTCCTAGACCTCAGGCATACATTCAAAATGGTTGACCTTCTTTAGAAGCCAATAGAGGGGGATGATGCCTTCTTCGACCTTGAAGCGACACTTTTCCCAGTTAAGTACTAGGTCCTTCTCTTGGCATCGTTGCAAGACTTTGTCCAAATTCTCAAGACAATGATCGAAAGTTTTTCCATAGACCAAAAAATCATCCATGAAAACTTCCATGATTTCTTCAATCATGTCTGAGAAAATAGACATCATACACCATTGGAATGAAGCGGGTGTGTAACAGAACCGACCAAATCATAAGAACGTAAGTACAAAAACAATCACCGAAGTGATCAAATTCCTATACTTAAGCTCCCATAATCCCGGTAGTCCGGAAATCACGAAGGATTTCAACCAACTCTCGACATACAAACCAAGACCGTAGTGATTCAACACAACACATCATTTGTTACAACATTTCACAAGTAGCATTCGGATTACATCCATCAGAGTTCAAATAAAATATTACAAACCAAGTTCAAATTTGCGGATGCAACATAGTTTAGTACATAACTTCATAGTTTCAAATACATTGCCAGATCTGAGTCATGTCCCACAAAAGCATCATCAGGTACGAGAACTAGGAGAGACCGCGCCCAATGGTCTAGTCTTCATCCCTAGCCGGGAGAAGGCAATACTTGCAGCAACCAAAGTAGAACTGGTCATCTGCAACAGGTGGGAGATAAACCTTGAGTACGAGAAGGTACTCAGCTAGACTTACCCATCAAAACTAGAAATAAAAGACACCAAGGGTCATGCAAGGCTTATGAGGTGGGCTAGCTTGACACAGTTGCATAAAAGAGCTTATGAATATAGTAACCAATTTAAAACTTAGAATCAAGCTTATCATCATTTACCTGTCCACTAGATTAGCACCTGTACTAGAGCACTCACTTATTAGGAGCAATCAATATTAACCATAGTAGGTATAATAAGACTATCATCATCATATCATCATTTCCGAACCATCATGTTATTAGTGTATCTACTTTGGAGATAAGCCCGTCAAGTTCTCACTAACCGAGAGAGACGGCGACTCGAATCGAATTACAACTCAGCTGAGGGGGTATTCCTAACTCTCACCCTGGTATACTTTGCAAGGGTAGCCGTGGGTTACCTTTGGGACAACTCAGGAACCAAATTCGCGGGTTCGATCAGCGCCAGCACTCTCAGGGATTACCCTTCTGCCAGGACGATCAGGACTTTTAAATCACCTACCCTTGGACTCCTGGCCTGAGTTGAGCTACTCAGCTTCGTGGTCGGTCTTCGGACATGGCCAACTAAGAGAGAGGCATGAGTTCAATATGAACAGGAAAGGCTCCAAGATTCAGTCCTTAAGCGACATAGACGGAGTCACTGCAAACCAGCAAGCCTCCGTCTGGTCTTCATTTCAAATTAAGACTGGTTCTTTTCCACGATAGCAAATATAGCCAACCGTGCCATATGTATCTTCCTATATCTCGCAGGTGACAGGAAATCACCTGACTTCTACCGTGTTAAAGCAGGGGTAAGCACTACACGAGCCTGAGCTACATAGGTTTCAGGGTATCAATATCTAGACAAGGATTGGATAACCAATGCAGCAAGTGTTTGCATCCAACACCTAAACCTAATGCAACAATATATATATGTAACAATAATACTGTAACTGCATTTTGGAAATTAGGAGGCTTAATATGCTCCGAGGCTTGCCTTTCACAAAGTTGCACGGACGGTGATCCGGGCACTCAACGGCGACCTCGTCTGGCACTTCTCCTGAAGGCTGCACCTCCTGAACTTCCGGTGTTGGCTGCTGCTGCTCGCTCGGTTCCTCGAATTCCAGCAGTGTCACACCCTCCGGTACACCTGTTGCATGCCGATGCACAAGATAAATATCATGGATGCATAAGGAATGACATGATGCTCATGATGAATGAATCACAGTAAGTGTTTAACGAAAACATCACTGGACACTCGTTTACCGATTAAGAATAGCTCTATTCAAATCACTTTAAAATATGTATCTAACTTAACTTGAAGAACAAGATCCACTTACCTAACTTGCATAACCTAAGATA
The DNA here is from genome assembly GCF_019320115.1 of Miscanthus floridulus. Lineage (NCBI taxonomy): Eukaryota > Viridiplantae > Streptophyta > Magnoliopsida > Poales > Poaceae > Miscanthus > Miscanthus floridulus. The sequence goes on along the minus strand of NC_089586.1, from coordinate 47,932,262 downwards.
AAGATGCTCATCTTCAGTTAAAGGCCTAACACCTAGGAACATTACCACAAACTTAGAAATAGTAAAGGCATACTTAAAACAACAGTTAAAGTTTCATATGCACACGGGTAGTTCCTTAATTCAATCATAACCAGAGTTCTATGAATTCAAATGACTTGCAAGAGGACATTCTGGAAAGCTTATGAAATTCTCTACAAATCATTTGTAAACATCAAAGCATGATTCTTACGTTAACCAAATCGAATTCTAGTAAACCTAGAATTTGTCCAGAAATGACAGGGTTACTAACTTAATTATTTAATGATGATGCAAAAGCATAATTGGACCAAACCAAGTTTACCAACTTGTTGCACCTACTATAGGAACATCAGAAAGTATAGTGCCAACTTCTAAATAAATTATTTAATGCCCTTTTCTAATTTATTTAGTTAATTAGGTGATTAAAGCAATATATAGTAAAACTGTTCAGAAAAATCTATAAAAATTACAGTAGCTATCTCATGCTCCACATAGACTACCATAAAAATTTCAAAGCCATTGGACAAGCAGAACTTGCTGTATCCAAAATAACAGATGGTATGTTTATTTCGAGCATTGTCGGGACCTAATACCGGGGTACCCCAGAAGGTGGAACCAATAACCACCGAACATTAAAAACTTCTAGACGGATAAGGGCGCCGTTACGTCCCTTGTTCGAATGACAGGAGTTTGGTTCCGCCTCGCCCGACGCCTTTGAAGATAGCTCTGCCTCGCCCGAGGGCTTAGGGCTAGTCTCCGTCTCGCTCGACGCCCTTGGGACGGGCTCGGTCTCGCCCGAGGGCTGAGGGATAGAATCCGCTTTGCCCGACACCGACTCCACCTCGCCCGACGCTGACTCCGCCTCGCCCGACGCCTTTGAAGATAGCTCTGCCTCGCCCGAGGACTCAGGGCTAGTCTTCGTCTCGCCCGACGCCTTTAGGACAGGCTCGGTCTCGCTCGAGGGCTGAGGGATAGACTCCACCTCGCCCGACCCTAGGGGGCGGACTCGGTCTCACCCAGGAGATAAGGACTAGGCAAGACAAGACGTTTGGGTCAACCATGGCACCAAGGACCATACCCTACGCCCTGGTAGGAAAAGTACTACCAGGAAACGATGGGACAGGTGCTTTAGACCCTTTTGGGCGCCACAGAGCCTGAAAGGTATTACAGGTGCGTGCTCCTCACCCTGTAGAGTTGTGGGCGCCACCTTCAGCTCTGGGACACGGAACCCGACAGAGACATACGACAACCGCTACGCTCTAGAAAAGAATTTGTTATCCCCACGAATGACGGATTTTTCCATCGCCACGATATGGACCCAAGGGAGCAGAGCCCGCTTCCCGACCCCTCAGGTCCACCAAGTCAGGACAGCTTGCCCACGGCGCTACTCTAGACCCCGACCCCGCGTCCCTCCAACAAAGACTCATAGGAACCAGAAGGCGTGTGGAGCAAGGCTGGGGAGGCTCATAAGTCAAACCACCGTGCTGCAACCCATACCCTGCGCAGGCAGCATTCTATAACCAACCCAACATTCTACAGAGGCATCGACAGTATTGTAGGCGCTTATCTTCCTTCGCACTCATCAGAGTGAAGAACCAGGCCGCGTAGACGTGAGCCACGAGATTAGGTAAAGCCCTCATCCTTGTAAAGCCAGCCCCTTCATCTATAAAAGGGGATGCGCTTCTCCCATCAAGGGGACGGACTTTTGACTGAACAACACAAGACACACACACACACACACACATACAGTCAAGTTGCTACAAAGCTCTTGGCCTCCTTTCAACCCTTCCATCAGAGACTTGGGACCAGTCCCTCTCTCGATCGTTTGTACCCCCTACTACAAACCGTTCATGGTGCTAATAACGTGAGCAGCAACAAACTAGACATAGGGACATTTGGCCCGAACCAGTATAAATCTTGTGTCCTTTAGCGCACCATCCGAGCCTAACGCGCATTACCATAAATTTACTTGCCGGTGCTTGTACGAAACACCGATAAGCATAATTAGGAAACCCTATTGAAAAGTGTCAAGCAACATATTTCTTATTTTTCCTAGTATCACTCTAGCATAAGAATAGCACTCACCAATTTTTACCTTTACTGGATGTATAGAAAAATTATGAAAATTCACACAAGATCCATCCATGCAAACAAGAGAATTTTATAACTCCTACATACAGTGTCCAAAATGTATGAAAATTTAACTACGGGCTATTCATGATATGAGCAGTACACCATAAAAATTTCATGCCATTTGGAGCTACATAGAAAAAGATATAATTATCCCTATTTCCTTCATGATTAAAAGAGATAATTAGCAACTCCCTTTTTCATAACAGAACATGGCATAAATCATATTTTTAATATAAACTAGACAATATCATGAACTCAACAAAATTGGAACCACATCATTTGAAGCTACCAACTAGGAGATACATATTTTTGCATCTATACACAAATCTGTGAAAAGAATAAAACAAAACAATTTTTGAAACCCTATCTCTACTGCTGGGCTGGCCCGAACAGACCCGATGGCCCACGATGCATGCGCAAGCGAACGCCAGCGCGGCCCAAAAACAGCATGGCCTAGGCTGGCTCCCACCTTGGCTCAGCGACTGACGATGGGGCCCCACACGACAGAGAGACAGACAGGGGAGGAACAAGAGATGGCGGCGCAACTCGTTGCCGATGGCATCTCCGGCGAGTCCAGCGGTGCTATGGTGTTTGCCACATCCATGCGCATCTAGTGGTGCCATCAAATTTGGCTATTACCGCAGCAAGAGGGGGTGGTGACGGCCATGGCGGCGCTCTGCCACGGCTTGGCCGGCTCCGGCGAGGCTCCGGTGTCACGGCCCTAGTGGGTGACCCTACGAGCCTCAGTAGCATTCACAGCACCTAGCGCAAGGGAGAGAGGGGATGGGAAAGTCACGGTGATAGTTGGCCACGTGGAACGCCAACTCCGGCGAGGTCCCACCATGGCGGCGGTGGAAGAAATGGCGATTACGCCCTTACCAAGCTTCAAATGACCCAATTGAAAGGTGGAGGTGGTAGAGGGGATCACGACAAAGCTAGGGGCAAGATGGCCGATGCGTTTTTGTAGTGGCGAGCGCGCAAGGCAACGGCGACGCTCGGTCGGAAATGGGGGAGCTGCGGTGGCTCGGCGCTGCGCGCGGTGAAGGCAAAAGAGAAGCAAATGAAGCAGGTGACTCGGTCGGGCAGGCGCGCGGGGTGCTCATGTTGCGGCCAGCAGCGCCAGGATGCCCGCGGCGTGTGGCAGCGTGAGCAGAAGTCCGGCAACAGGTGGCAAACATGCGGCGTTCGTTGTCTAATGGCTATCAGTTACTGTAGCTCACATTCAGACAACGGGAACCGCATGACAGCGCGACTTCAACGTCTTAATACGGCTAAACCGTTGATCCATTGCAAAAATAGTGTACATGAAAATTGTAGGTCTACCATCCATCTACAATTTCTTTTCAAGGACCATTATCTAATTCACCATGGATCAGAAGTTACATCAAGCCAAAGTTGGCTTGATCCAACTGAAAATGCAGTTAGGACTTAGAAACATTTTTCAGTGTTGAATCCACCATCAATAATGACTTGTGGGCCATGTTTGAGGCTGTTCTACACATTTTCATGAGTTGATCATAAAACAAGTTTTGTTCCATGATAAATTAGCTACAACTTTGGTAAAGAGTACATAGCCATGCAAGACCTCTAAGTTGGTCTTTTGAATCAGTCAAATAGTGTTACTCTAAGGGTCATTAAAAGTCAAACCTCCACTTAAGGGCAATTTAGTCATTTTGATCTACATGAACAAAGTCCCATAAATTACCCTAAGTTTAGTTAAGGTGTATTAGACCCTAATTAACCACTTTACACAAGTGCTATACCAATTTCTAAAGATCACATGTGATGAAGCACAAAACAATCAATTCACTCAAATGTTGCAATTTCATGTTTCACATGTTTCATGACCTTGTTGTTATTTTATACTTGTCATATTACTACCATGTTGCCATGTTTCAAGGTATGAGAAACTCATGTTGCATTCATATGTTTCACTACTACCATTCACAAGCAAATCAAGTATGAAACAAATAGAATTGCGAATGTTGCATATGTATGTTTCAGTGATAATGGCATGATGAGATAAATGATGCATATGTTATGAAATGAAATGCACTTTTGTGGAAGCCAAACACCTAGGGTGTTACAGCCCTCCCCCCTTAGAAAAATCTCGTCCCAAGATTTGGAAAGCGTACCAATCAGTATAGAAAGCCAGATAGTTTTCCTTTAAATAATCTTCCCGCTCCCATATTGCATCCCGCTCACTATGATTACTCCAAACTACCTTGTATAACTTAACTACCCACCTACGAGTCACTCTTTCTTGAGTATCCAGAACTTGCATGGGCTTCTCCTCATAAGAAAGATCAGATTTCAAGTTGATTCTCCTCGTTGCTATTCTTTCCTCGGGAATACGAAGACACTTCTTCAGCTGAGACACATGGAATACCGGGAATATAGCTCCCATTTCACGTGGTAGATCGAGTTTATAGGCTACTCTTCCACTTTTCTCGATAATGCGGTAAGGTCCAACATATCGAGGCTCAAGTTTCCTTTTGATTCCAAAACGTTTTACTCCTTTCATAGGGGATACCTTTAGATAAACATGATCACCTACTTCAAACTCAATAGGTTTTCTTCTCTTGTCAGCATAGCTCTTTTGTCTAGCCTAAGTGGCAGTCATATTCTTCTATATAGTTCGGACTTGCTCTTCAGCTTCTTTTACAAAATCAATACCATAGAATCTTCTTTCTCCGGGTTCCACCCAGTTCAAAGGAGTCCTACACTTGCGGCCATAAAGAGCTTCAAAAGGAGCCATTTTGATACTCTCTTGATAACTGTTGTTATAAGAGAATTCAGCGAGAGGTAACCATTCCTCCCAAGAGCCTTTGCAAGAGATAAGACAAGCTCTAAGCATGTCTTCAAGAATTTGATTAACACGCTCAGTTTGTCCTGACGTGTAGCACCCGGTTTTAAAGACAAAACTAGATACACACTATATATGAGCCCAGGAAGTCAAATCTCACATATAGCCACAAATAAGGGTAATATCAAGAGACAATACTTATTACATAACATATTAGTAAAAGAAAAATAACCTCAGAGTAAAGACAACAGAAAGTTGACTCCGATCTTCTGGCAAAGACTCCAAATCCACAAGGACGACTCACTGGTTGACCACAAGCCTAACTCCTCCAAACCAGCAATCTGGTACCCATCCGGGATTTTTATCCAATGTATAGAAAAGTAAAACAAGCGTAAGTACATGTCGTACTTAACAATTATATCATGGGGTTCATGAGGCTTAAAAAGGTTGACACTGGTTTAACTGTGATTAGCTTTAATAGATCATCTTTTTAAGTAGTTGGGTGGCAAAGAATTTATCATTCCCATAAACACATGATTAGGTAAACATGAATAATGTATAGCATAAACAATCAATTATTAGCTTCATCATTATCCATTAGTGATCATCTCTATTCCATAAGGGTCCAAGTCCGCTCGTGACCGTGAGCACGGCTGTTATAATAGTTTTACACTCTGCAGAGGTTGTACACGTTCACTGTGAGTTGTGATTTACCCTTTCGCCCGAGGTAGCTATTCTCTTGACCCACTTCCAAGGAAGGTCAGCAGGGTTCACTATGAAGCCTTTCAAAGAATTCGTCTAACAAGTTAGGGCCGCCAGGCGTATGTGGCCCATCTCTAGGAGTGGCACGCGTGGGCATCGCAGCACGATACACACTTCCCAGCAGCAAAGGAAACATACCCTGCGCCTGAAAGGTAACCACTAACAAGCTAGAAAAGATCCTCATACTGAGCTAAAGCCAGAGCCATATGGCCCTCACAGCTGTACTGTAAGTCCCGGATGATCGCTTATAGATAAGTCCTTAGGGAGAGGAATCTGAAGCATATAAACACTTCAGCCCCATATTTCCATGTTACTAAAAAGTCATGTTTTAATGTTTATTGCATATACCATTAGTCAAGTTACAAGATCATGGTTTTGATTAAGCACTAGCAAAAACTATCCCATGCAATATCCCAAAGGTATCAAGGTACAAGTTATCAAATATCTAGGATATCCTATTTGGCAACAAGGTAGACACATGCAATATGAATTAAGTGTTACAATGTGAATGGGTAACAAGGATGGTCCCATGCTATACTTGCCTTAACTTGCTTTTCCCCCAAAGCAATATGCTCAAAAGCCTTTAGTATTCCACTTTTAATCTTCTGCTTCCAATTCTCAGCTTCTCGTCTTCAGAGAACTGCTTCTTAATCACCACGTAAACCTCACCGATTGACTGAACCATATATCACCACACAAACATCCATACATGGCATACAAATAAGAATATATGAGAACAGTACCTCAACCAATAAAATAAGTAAAACGGTGTATCGCTATGAACACACAAACGCAAAAGACACGCTATATGCGATTCAACGAAAAAGCGACTATCAAAGGATTTTTAGTACAATGGAAAATAAAACCTATCCATTTAACTTATTTTAACTGTAGAAACACATGTAAATATTTTCATTAATCAACTTGATTTATTGCTTAAGAAAGAGCGTAGTATAAAACCACTAACGCCACTGCGTAGAACACGCCGATAACGAAACTATCGTTAAGAAGAAACAACTACCGAACAGTTTTATATATATTACAAAAGAAACATTTACGAACATGATTCATGTTAATTAAGAAAAACTATGTGAGTAGTACCCACTCAGGTTACTCAGAACGTATTCAATTTGAAAAGTTGAGTTAAAGCTAATTATATTTTATTTATAAAAATATCTCATATCATTTAAGTCATTTAAATATTTAACTAGAAAGATTAAAGGACATGTGACAAAAGCCATACGAAAGCATCATGTGTTGAAGTTGAACTAAGCATGCTATAAAATAAAAATGTATTAATGTCGATATTAATCATAATGATAGTGATTTATGAAAGACAAATGTATTCACCTAAGTTGCTTTTAATTATAAACCCAGTTGCATAACCATTAAACAAATTAACATTTATCTTATAAATTTTTGAGATATGAGACATGTTAAACGTCACTGCTAACATGTAACATTAGTCAAATTATATTTTAATTTAGAAACTGAGTTAGAGTAATCATGTTTTATAAATGTTGCCAGGTAGATTAAGCAAGTTAAACTTAAACTTTGCAACAGTAAAATGCATGTGAGAGCATCTATACAAGTTTATCATATATACAACAGGTTTAAACTAACCAAACTTATAATTGAAAAGAATATTAATATCAACAATTAATCATATTAATATTATACATGAATTGCCGAGATACAAAACATATATTACTTAATTGTAAAACTATTTGCACGCGTACTTAATCATTTTAATATTTAATTATAAAAGTGTAATAGGGTAACATGGAACACATCGTCATGAACACGTATCACCCATTGCGATGAAACTCGCGCAATCGAATCGAAATTAAAAACCTAAATCGACTTTAATTAATCAGTGATTAATTAATTATAGACACAATTAACATTTTAATAAAATAAATTCATAAACATGTGATATGAAAACTAATAACTCTACTGCGTAGATCTCGATGACACGAAACTAACGCAACTGGAACGAACTAAATCAGAGCTAGGATGATTAAACTGTAGAGATTACAAACCAGTGGCAAATTTGTAAATATGTCATCTTCTACCTTGGGCAGTTGCTGATCGTGGCCAGCCATGGAGGCTTGCTGTTGCTCATGGAGGGCGTCCAAGACCTGGCCAGGCCTAGTCGGTGGCCCGCCTGGAGGGCTACGGGCGGCGTCGGCTGTGGCACAGCCACGTGCGCACGCGTCCAGAGGAGCAGCGGCGGCGGTTGGCCGGCCAGGTCGTGCGGCGTGCTTACACGCACGTGCAGGGGCGGCGGTGGCTACCTGGCCGTGCTCTCGCATGCAGAGCGCGGACGGGGTCATCTTGCGGTGCGTGGGGGCGAGGGGAAGTACGGCGGTGCTTCGGGTGGCTTCGGCTATGAGGGTAGTGCTCGGGGAGGGGAGTTCGCCGGCGGTAGTGAGATTCGAGCGGCGAACGGAGAGGGGCAGAGGGGAGGGGTGAAGGAGGGGTGCGGCTGGAGCTTTATAGGCGGGCGGGTGCGGCGTGGAAGGAAAGGGGGATCGGGGTGCTGGCGGAGTCGGTCGCCTTCCTTGCTTGCGCGGGGGACCGGCGAGTTGCCGCCCGGGGCAGCGCCATTACCGGGGCAAGGAAAGGAAAGAAGGTGCGGGGAAGAAGGAAAGGAATGGGACGTGGCTGACGGGCGGGGCCAGCTGCACAGCGAAAGGGAGAAGGAGGCGGCGTGCGGGCGTCTGACCGAGCGGGCCGGGGCGCTGGAAAGAAGAAGGGGCGCGGGAGTGGGCCAGCGACGAGCTGGGACGAGGCCGAGTAAACCGGAAAGAGAGGGGGAAAAGCGGCTGGGCTGGCCAGCAGGCCAGGCCAGTTGCTGGGCCGAGAACACGAAGGAGGCCGGGAGTTGGGCTAGAAGAGAGTTTTTCAAATCAATTTCTTTTTCAATTCTTTTTCTTTTCTTAATTCAAAACAATTTCAAATGTGATCCAAACAAGTATAAATATGCTTTCAATATACTTTCTAATTCCAACATAGATGAACCAATTTTCGCGAAGTTTCCAAAAATAACTTTTTAAGTTCTTACATTTTCCAATTCCTTTCCTTTTTCTAATCTTCCAATTCTAAGCTAAATTCAAATCCAATTCGAGTATGGTTTCAAATATACTTTCCCATTCAATAAAAATGGACAATTCTATTAGGCTTTCCAAGATAAACTTTACAACTTCAAAAATACTTTTATTTTCTAATTTTCTTTTCTTTCTTTTCTTTTATTTCAAAGCCATTTTCAAACTCTTTTCAAAAACACTCCAATTTACTTTAGAGTTTTGGATCAACACCATCCATCACAATAAATAAGATGCAACAGCATGTATGCTCACACATCTTACTACCTTATGTTGAATTTTAAATTAATGAAAATTTTTATTTCCTATATTTCATGTGCACAAGATTCATAAATAAATCATTTGAACTCTATTTCAAAAGATACAATTTTTAGGGTGTTACATGACGTTTGCGGATGATAGGCAGAACTGAGGATTAGATGAGTGCCAAGGTTCTTATGTAAGCACTCCCAAAAGCGAGCCATGAATTGCGGTCCTCTATCTGAAACAATGGACTTGGGTACACCATGGAGACGTACCACTTGTTGAAAATAAATCTCAGCATAATTGTGAGGGTGATAGGTAGACTTGACCGGAATAAAGTGAGCAGGTTTGGTTAGACGATCTATGATAACCCAGATGGAATCACAACCCTTTTTGGTAGTGGGTAATCCAACAATGAAATCCATAACAATTTCTTCCCACTTCCAGCCAGGAATAGAGAGTGGCTGCAATAATTCGGGCCTCATGTGAATAGCCTTAACTCTGCAACAGTTATCACACCTTGCCACGTAAGCTACGATTTCTTTCTTCATCTTGGTCCACCAATAATACAGCTTGAGATCTTGATACATTTTACTACTACCAGGATGGATGGACAATTTAGAAGAATGGGCTTCAGCCATAATTTGATTTCTAAGTTCTTTGTCTTTGGGTACTACAAGCCTATCATTAAACCAGAGAATTTCTTTGTCATCGACCCTAAAGTGCTTGGTCTCTTGCTCTTTCATCTTTCGCTTGATGTGAAACACACCCACATCCATCTTCTAGAGTTCGATAATTCGACTTCTAAGAGAGCAATCCACAGTGATATTGTGGAGTACTACAGGATGAAGGAGGTGTGCTAGATGAAAGTCTTCACTAACTAAGGAATTGCAATGGGCCTTTCTGCTTAAGGCATCAGCAACCACATTGGCCTTGCTAGGATGGTAGTGCACTTGAAGGTTGTAGTCTTTGATCAATTCTAACCATTGGCGTTGACGCATGTTCAACTCAGGTTGAGTAAAGATGTACTTGAGACTTTTATGGTCTGTATAGATGTTGCACACATTACCTAGCAAGTAATGTCTCCAAATCTTCAGGGCATGAACAACCATGGCTAGCTCTAAGTCATGGGTAGGATAATTGACTTCATGTTTTCGAAGCTGGCGCGAACCATAAGCAATGACTTGGCCCTCCTGCATAAGAACACACCCCAAACCTATGCCACATGCATCACAGTAGACATCAAAAGGCTTCTCGATGTCAGGTTGTGCCAATACAGGAGCAGAGGTTAGTACGGTCCGCAAAGTGTGGAAAGCCTCTTCACATTTCGGAGTCCACACAAACTTCTCATCCTTTTGAAGTAGGCGAGTCATGGGCTTGGTGATTTTAGAGAAATCCGGGATAAAGCGACGATAGTAGCCAGCCAAACCCAGGAAACTTTGGACTTCTGTGACCGTAGTAGGTGCCTTCCACTCTAGGACTTCTTGCACCTTAGTAGGGTCAACCAAAATTCCATCTCTAGATAACACATGACCTAGAAAAGGTATCTTGTTCAACCAGAATTCGCACTTGCTGAACTTAGCATAAAGCTGGTTGTCACGTAACCGAGTTAAAACAATTCTCAGATGTTCAGCATGCTCTTCTTCATTCTAAGAATATACAAGGATATCATCAATGAACACGACGACGAACTTGTCCAATTCCGGCATGAATACTTAATTCATCAGGTACATAAAGTGTGCCGGAGAATTTGTCAACCCAAAGGACATGACAAGATATTCGAACAAGACATAGCGAGTAGAGAAAGCTGTCTTAGGTACATCTTCAGGACAAATTTTGATCTGATGGTAGTCAGACCTCAAATCGATCTTGGAGAATACCTTAGCTTTGGAGAGCTGATCAAATAGAATATCGATGCGAGGAAGAGGGTATTTGTTCTTGATGGTAACAGCATTAAGGGGGCGATAATCCACGCACATGCGTAGAGACTCGTCCTTCTTCTTCACAAAGATAGCCAGACAACCCCAAGGAGAAGAACTAGGCCGAATCAAACCTTTCTTTAATAGCTCATTTAACTGACTCTTCAGCTCAGCCAACTCATTGGGCGGCATTTTATAGGGCCTTCGAGAAATAGGAGCCGTACCCGGAATGAGTTCTATCTTGAATTCTACTTCACGGTCCAGAGGTAATCTAGGCAAGTCATCAGGGCAGACATCTAGAAACTCACAGACAACCGGTATATCTTCAATGGCTTTGGCTAGGGTAGCATTGGTTGTATTGTGGATAGCGATATCATGAGGTAACTGCACTAGAAAACCCTTCTTATCCACGGGATCCCTCAACATTACCACATGGGTTGATGTATCGATCAACACTCCATTCCCACTCATCCACTTCATTCCTAGGATTACATCGATTCCTACCCCTGGCAAAACTACAAGATCCGTAAGGAACTCTCGATCCCCAATCTCAATCCTTACATCTTTAACTACTTGGTTAGTCATGATATTATTTCCAGCAGCACTAATACAATAACCATCCTTGACAATTGTAATCACATTCATCTTATGCATAGATGCAAAAGTAGAACTCACAAAGAAATGTGAAGCACCCAAATCAAAGAGCACAACTGTAGGGTGATCATTAACAAGGAACTTACCAGCGGTGACCACTTCACCAGCAGGAATTTCCTCCATAGTAGTGTAGTGAACCCGCCCCTGACGGACGTTTCCCTGAGCATTCTGCTTGGAAGGATAAGGACACTTATTAGCCCAGTGACCAGGCTGGTTATAGTTTCAGCACGGCCTATTTGCTGGTGGGACATTGGAGCTGCCCTGCCCAGAGGTATTCTTTGGCAAGGAAATTGTGTACCCCTTGCAGAAACCAGTTTTAGCTTGATTCTTCTTCTAAGGTGGGCGGTACCGGACATTAGCATTGGGTGGATGGTACTGGGTTTTGGATACCACTGGTGCTTTAGACTGAGAAGCACCTGCCTCAAAGTTTCTTTTATGGGTCTTGGAAGCAGCATATACCTTATCATTATTCTCCTGAGTTAGGGTGTCACTGATAAACTCATTGAAGGTGACACACTTGCAGTTGCCCATAGACTTCATCAGTTTAGGGGAAAGTCCCCTCTTGAAGCTAGCTATCTTCTTGGCGTCAGTATCCACAAACTCGGGAGCATACCTTGCCAGGTTGTTGAATGCCTGGAGGTATTCATTAAGACTCTTGTTGCCTTGGGTTAGCTTCATAAACTCGGTATGCTTCATGGCCATGAGACCAGGAGGGATAAAATGTCCCCTGAAAGCTACCTGGAACTGGTCCCAAACTATGTCGACGTTTGCAGGGAAGGTGGTCCTGTGATGGGTCCACCAGATGCCTGCAAGGCCTTGGAGCTGGTGTCCTACATACAAGGCCTTCATACCTTCTATCAAACGGAGCAATCCAAACCTTTGCTCTATCGTGCTCAACCATTCATCAGCTTGTAATGGTTCTTCTACCTCTCTAAAGATAGGAGGCTTTGTGTCCATGAAGTCCTTAAAGCTGTTGTACTAGTTTGGCTCGGGTCCCTAGCGGACATGTCGATCCTCGCGGTTAGCCATTTGGCGCATAGCCTCAGCTAGCTTGCGCTGACTTTCGACAACTGTCTGCATTAGCTCAGCTGGTGTGGGCGGTGGAGTAGGTGGTTGTTCCTCATCTCCCATGCTATGACCGCGACGAAGGTTATAAGCCATCTGCAAAATGTATAGCCAATGAGCACTGACGATGTGGAAATTTTTGTAGATGAATTGTATAATTATGCCAAACTGATTCCATTGGAGAGAATGCATTTATATAATCAACAGAGGCACAATCATTCATCACAATCACACAACTCATCAAGTGCATCAATTGACACATTAATGCGATGAACTTAACCAACAACGAGATCTATAGACCGCAAAGACGGAATTTATCAAAGGCTCACATACGTGGAGCATAACACGTTTGGTAGGTTACATCCAAGCCATAGTGGTTCCAAACTTACATCCAAAATAACATAGGGTTCGATATTACATCCCAACGATTAACTTATTACAAAGCTACTCGTTCATACATGAGGATCAACAAAAGACTAGCTCTAGCACATTAGCTAAGTAGTAAGCTAAACTATGCATCGTCCTTGGAGTCAGTGTCGAAGATCTCTCCTCCATCTTCATCACTAGCAGGCTCTAACTCCTCATCTTCCTCCTCTTCAGGTGGAACGTCCTCAGGTCCATTGACCTCCATGCCATCATCACCTTCAGCCATGATGACACCAGAGCCCATCTCATCCTCATCATCAGGTGGCAGGAGAGGGTGAAGCTGATTGTGTAACAGGTGAACCTCCTCATGGAGATGGTCAATGTACTCTTCGGCAACTGCCAACTGCTGCTCTAATTCTACCTGTCGCGCTCTCAACACATTCTCTTCGTGCCAGGCTTCATTCCGTTGGTTCAGCACGTGAATCAACATACGTTCACAGTTGCGGTGAGCAACTGTCAACCTCTGAACCTCCAGGGTCTCTTGGTCCTGTTCCTGTGTTACTTGCTCCAAATGGTGCTGAGCCGCATTCCTCTCAGCAGTCACCCGGGCCAGCTCTGCCCTCAGCCTTTCTGCCTCAGTAGGCTCAGGACGAGGCTCACGAGGAGCTAACCGGTGACGAGGCACCCTGCCTCCAGCGGACTTGCGAGCAGTGAGTTTCGTGCGCGCCATCTGTAGCAAAAAGTTGCAACATAAGGGGAGAATCATTTAAGGGATACAAAATTTAATTAGTCGGGACAATCATATTTTAAAGGAGGGAGTAATGCAAGAAATGCCATGTATGCTTGAACATGATGCATGCACGATCCGTACGTCCTCACAAACCTAGAAAATTTTAAAGGCTAGCGAAATATACGGTGGCATACATATGTTCTCTCGTATACGGTAGCTAGTCGATCTACAACGATACACTGTTAGTGTACCTACAGAAAATTTCATTTTAGCCCAATAGTTTCCCAAAAAGGCATATAAAGTAAGCAGTAAACTAAATACTTTCGTACATACATCCCCCCGATGCATATACTCTAGTATCACAGCTACCCGTCAGAGATACCCACATTTAAGTACTCTCATAGATACATGATCGAACATGTAAGTATGCGAGCAACCACAACTACTCTCCCATAGACCGACGGTTGGATGGTCATGCTCTCACAACTCTCCACTTACCAGAGCGTAGAGGTATTTTGATCCATACATTACCACCCAAGCGGAAGGCATCCATACAATAGCATGTCGTATGGACAACGAAACAGAAACAAGCAGGAACCCCCAAGTTAGTACTTTAATAAGCCACCTAAGAGTCCTTATTTGGGCATAAGGGATATGACCACTGGCAATACTTAGTATTTAATTTAGGATTTTCATAATTACTTTTGTTTTAAATACACAAATGATATGTTTAGTGTCGAATCTTGCTCTGATGCCAGCTGTAACAGAACCAACCAAATCACAAGAACGTAAGTACAAAAACAATCACCGAAGTGATCAAATTCCTGTACTTAAGCTCCCATAATCCCAGTAGTCTGGAAATCACGAAGGATTTCAACCAACTCTCGACATACAAACCAAGACCGTAGTGATTCAACACAACACATCATTCGTTACAACATTTCACAAGTAGCATTCGGATTACATCCATCAGAGTTCAAATAAAATATTACAAACCAAGTTCAAATTTGCGGAAGCAACATAGTTTAGTACATAACTTCATAGTTTCAAATACATTGCCAGATCTGAGTCATGTCCCACAAAAGCATCATCAGGTACGAGAACTAGGAGAGACCGCGCCCAATGGTCTAGTCTTCATCCCCAGCCAGGAGAAGGCAATACTTGCAGCAACCAAAGTAGAACTGATCATCTGCAACAGGTGGGAGATAAACCCTGAGTATGAGAAGGTACTCAGCTAGACTTACCCATCAAAACCAGAAATAAAAGACACCAAGGGTCATGCAAGGCTTATGAGGTGGGCTAGCTTGACACAGTTGCATAAAAGAGCTTATGAATATAGTAACCAATTTAAAACTTAGCATCAAGCTTATCATCATTTACCTGTCCACTAGATTAGCACCTATACTAGAGCACTCACTTATTAGGAGCAATCAATATTAACCATAGTAGGTATAATAAGGCTGTCATCATCATATCATCATTTCTGAACCATCATGTTATTAGTGTATTTACTTTGGAGATAAGCCCGTCAAGTTCTCACTAACCGGGAGAGACGGCGACTCGAATCGAATTACAACTCAGCTGAGGGGGTATTCCTAACTCTCACCCTGGCATACTTTGCAAGGGTAGCCGTGGGTTACCTTTGGGACAACTTAGGAACCAAATTCGCGGGTTCGATCAGCGCTAGCACTCTCAGGGATTACCCTTCTGCCAGGATGATCATGACTTTTAAATCACCTGCCCTTGGACTCACGCCTACGGCTCCCTTCCGAGGCGCACTTTATACTTATCGACTCCCGGCCTGAGTTGAGCTACTCGGCTTCGCGGTCGGTCTTCGGACACGGCCAACTAAGAGAGAGGCATGCATTCAACATGAACAGGAAAGGCTCCAAGATTTAGTCCTTAAGCGACACAGATGGAGTCACTGCAAACCGGCAAGCCTCCGTCCGGTCTTCATTTCAAATTAAGACTGGTTCTTTTCCACGATAGCAAATATAGCCAACCGTGCCATATGTATCTTCCTATATCTCGCAGGTGACAGGAAATCACCTGACTTCTACCATGTTAAAGCAGGGCTAAGCACTACACGAGCCTGAGCTACATAGGTTTCAGGGTATCAATATCTGGACAAGGATTGGATAACCAATGCAGCAGGTGTTTGCATCCAACACCTAAACCTAATGCAACAATATATATATGTAACAATAATACTGTAACTGCATTTCGGAAATTAGGAGGCTTAATATGCTCCAGGGCTTGCCTTTCACAAAGTTGCACGGACGGTGATCTGGGCACTCAACGGCGACCTCGTCTGGCACTTCTCCTGAAGGCTGCACCTCCTGAACCTCCGGTGTTGGCTGCTGCTGCTGCTCGCTCGGTTCCTCAAATTCCAGTAGTGTCACACCCTCCGGTACACCTATTGCATGCCGATGCACAAGATAAATATCATGGATGCATAAGGATTGACATGATGCTCATGATAAATGAATCACAGTAAGTGTTTAATGAAAACATCACTGGACACTCGTTTACCGATTAAGAATAGCTCTATTCAAATCACTTTAAAATATGTATCTAACTTAACTTGAAGAACAAGATCCACTTACCTAACTTGCATAACCTAAGATAAAGATGCTCATCTTCAATTAAAGGCCTAACACCTAGGAACACTACCACAAACTTAGAAATAGTAAAGGCATAGTTAAAACAACAATTAAAGTTTCATATGCACACGGGTAGTTCCTTAATTCAATCATAACCAGAGTTCTATGAATTCAAATGACTTGCAAGAGGACATTCTGGAAACCTTATGAAATTCTCTACAAATCATTTGTAAACATCAAAGCATGATTCTTACGTTAACCAAATCGAATTCCAGTAAACCTAGAATCTGTCCAGAAATGACAGGGTTACTAACTTAATTATTTAATGATGATGCAAAAGCATAATTGGACCAAACCAAGTTTACCAACTTGTTGCACCTACCAGAGGAACATCAGAAAGTATAGTGCCAACTTCTAAATAAATTATTTAATGCCCTTTTCTAATTTATTTAGTTAATTAGCTGATTAAAGCAATATATAGTAAAACTGTTCAGAAAAATCTATAAAAATTACAGTAGCTATCTCATGCTCCACATAGACTACCATAAAAATTTCAAAGCCATTGGACAAGCAAAACTTGCTGTATCCAAAATAACAGATGGCATGTCTATTTCGAGCATAATTAGGAAACCCTATTGAAAAGTGTCAAGCAATAGATTTCTTATTTTTCCTAGTATCACTCTAGCATAAGAATAGCACTCACCAATTTTTACCTTTACTGGATCTATAGAAAATTGATGAAAATTCACACAAGATCCATCCATGCAAACAAGAGAATTTTATAACTCCTACATACAGTGTCCAAAATGTATGAAAATTTAACTACATGCTATTCATGATATGAGCAGTACACCATAAAAACTTCATGCCATTTGGAGCTACATAGAAAAAGATATAATTATCCCTATTTCCTTCATGATTAAAAGAGATAATTAGCAACTCCCTTTTCATAACAGAACATGGCATAAATCATATTTTTAATATAAACTAGACAATATCATGAACTCAACAAAATTGGAACCACATCATTTGAAGCTACCAACTAGGAGATACATATTTTTGCATCTATACACAAATCTGTGAAAAGAATAAAACAAAACAATTTTTGAAACCCTATCTCTACTGCTGGGCCGGCCCGAACAGACCCGGCGGCCCACGATGCATGCGCAAGCGAACGCCAGCGCAGCCCAGAAACGGCGCGGCCTAGGCTGGCTCCCGCCTTGGCTCAGCGACTGACGATGGGGCCCCACGCGACAGAGAGACAGGGGAGGAAGAAGAGACGGCGGCGCAACTCGTTGCCGGTGGCATCTCCGGCGAGTCCAGCGGTGCTACGGTGTTCGCCACATCCATGCACATCTAGCGGTGCCATCAAATTTGGCTATTACCATAGCAAGAGGGGGTGGTGACGGCCATGGCGGCGCTCGGCCACGGCTTGGCCGGCTCCAGCGAGGCTACGGCGTCACGGCCCTAGTGGGTGACCCTACGAGCCTCAGTAGCGTTCACAGCACCTAGCGCAAGGGAGAGAGGGGATGGGAAAGTCGCGGTGATAGTTGGCCGCGTGGAGCACCAACTCCGGCGAGGTCCCGCCATGGCGGCGGTGGAAGAAATGGCGATTATGCCCTTACCAAGCTTCAAATGACCCGATTGAAAGGTGGAGGTGTAGATGGGATCACGGCGAAGCTAGGGGCAAGATGGCCGACGTGTTTTTGCAGTGGCGAGCGCGCAAGGCGATGGTGATGCTCGATCAGAAATGGGGGAGCTACGGCGGCTCGGCGCTGCGCGCGGTGAAGGCGAAAGAGAAGCAAATGAAGCAGGCGACTCGGTCGGGCAGGCGCGCGGGGTGCTCATGTCACGGCCAGCAGCGCCAGGATGCCCACAGCACATGGCAACGCGAGCAGAAGTCCGGCGACAGGTGGCAAACACGCGGCGTTTGTTGTCTGATGGCTGTCAGTTACTGTAGCTCACATTCAGACAACGGGAACCGCCTGACAGCGCGACTTCAACGTCTTAATACGGCTAAACCGTTGATCCATTGCAAAAATAGTGTACATGAAAATTGTAGGTCTACCATCCATCTACAATTTCTTTTCAAGGACCATCATCTAATTCGCCATGGATCAGAAGTTACATCAAGCCAAAGTTGGCTTGATCCAACTGAAAATGCAGTTAGGACTTAGAAACATTTTTCAGTGTTGAATCCACCATCAATAATGACTTGTGGGCCATGTTTGAGGCTGTTCCACACATTTTCATGAGTTGATCATAAAACAACTTTTGTTCCATGATAAATTAGCTACAACTTTGGTAAAGAGTGCACAGCCATGCAAGACTTCTAAGTTGGTCTTTTGAATCAGTCAAACAGTGTTACTCTAAGGGTCATTAAAAGTCAAACCTCCACTTAAGGGCAATTTAGTCATTTTGATCTACATGAATAATGTCCCATCAATTACCCTAAGTTTAGTTAAGGTGTATTAGACCCTAATTAACCACTTTACACAAGTGCTATACCAATTTCTAAAGATCACATGTGATGAAGCACAAAACAATCAATTCACTCAAATGTTGCAATTTCATGTTTCACATGTTTCATGACCTTGTTGTTATTTTATACTTGTCATATTACTACCATGTTGCCATGTTTCAAGGTATGAGAAACTCATGTTGCATTCATATGTTTCACTACTACCATTCACAAGCAAATCAAGTATGAAACAAACAGAATTGCGAATGTTGCATATGTATGTTTCAGTGACAATGGCATGATGAGATAAATGATGCATATGTTATGAAATGAAATGCACTTTTGTGGAAGCCAAACACCTAGGGTGTTACAGGGTGCATTGCACAACCTAAATGACATTTTCGTTTGTACGCATACGTTCCATATGGGCAAGTGAATGTAGTCTTGCTTTGATCACCGGGGTGGATAGGAATCTGATGATACCCTGAATACCCATCAAGGAAATAGAAGAAAGTGTGCTTCACCAACCACTCTAACATTTTATCAATGAAAGGCAGTGGGAAGTGATCTTTCTTTGTAGCCTAGTTGAGTTTTCGGTAATCTATACACATCCTCCACCCTGTGATTGTTCGTTGTGGGATCAACTCGTTTTTATTATTCTCAACAACCGTCATGCCTCCTTTTTTTGGTACCACTTGGATGGGACTAACCCAGTCGCTATGTGGTATGGGATAGATTATCCCGGCATGAAGAAGTTTGAGGACTTCCTTCTTCACAACTTCCCGCATCGCATTATTGAGCCTACGGTGAGGCTCTCGAGTTGGTGTACTCGAAGGGTCTATCAGAATGCGATGGGTACAAAGCGTTGGACTTATCCCGTTAAGATCTTGAAGGGAATACCCAAAAATAGGCCTATGTTTCTCTAAGATGGCGATGAGTTTGGCTATCTCCTCATCAGTAAGCTTGTCACTAATGATCACAGGAGTTTTGGTGTCGCCATTAAGAAAAGAATAACATAGGCCAGAGGGTCAGGGTTTAAGTTCAACCGGAGGTTGTGCCGGTGCTTCTTCCTTGGGAAGGTCTATGGTCTCACCTAAGTCATCCTCCTCTTCAATGAAGAGTTTGGCATTTTTTTTCTAAGGCTGAATCGGGAGATTCAAAGGGCAAAACTGACATGACCTCCTCAGGCAGTTTTGAATAGGGAAGAGATTCTACCACCGAGTTTTTAGCTCGAGTGATAGGAATGAAGAAAGTGTCTCTCCCCAACTTTATGTCTAGGTCCCCTGATGTGGGTGGCTCTATGAAGAAATTTTCTAAGGGAAGCCCTATCATGATGTTGAAATCATGGATGTCAAAGACATGGAAATCAAGGACCGTTTCAACATTATTATGATGCATTGTTATGTGGTGCAAGATCCCACATCCTTCTAGGTTGGAGCGCTGGGCAATCCTAAGAGATTTGTTTGTCAAAACAAGGGGTTCAGCACCTAAGTAGGTGTGTGCAAAAGATGTGGAGATGAGGTTTGCTTGGATAGTAGGATTGTAAAGTACGTCCATTGTGGTTTTGTAGATTTGGCATTGGATGGTTAAAGAAGGGGTGTGAATCTGAATTTCTTCAGAAGAACACTCTACTACTTAGGATAGAAGTCAACTCCCTAATGGATTCCATGTGGAATTCTTTGTCTAGAGGATCTAGGGGAGTGATAGGAACTGGTGGTCTCTTTTGGTAAGAGTATTTCAAGGTATTTTTGAAATCTTCATGAAATTCATCCTCAAAAAATTGAAATTCCGAAGGCTGGAAACCTTCCTCCGGAGTTTTGGTTTGGGTGAGGGTCTCTAAATGGGAGCTATGGGCTTGGACTCACCCAAAGAGACTTCCTCATGTCTTGATTTAGGCTCTAACGGAGGGGTTCTAGGGGAGGAGTGTTTTCTAGAATGCGGTCTAGTAACGCTTCTCCTTCCGCTATGGTTTTAAGGTTGAACGAACCTCTGGTAGCGATATCAAGCTATAGGGTAGATTACTTGCTAATACCTAACCAAAAATGTTGTAACAACACATGGTTTGGTATAGACAAGTCTGGGCCAGAGTGTGTTAGGATTTAAAATCTAGCCCAAGCTGCACCTATGGTTTCCTTCTCTTTTTGTTGGAAATTGAGAATCTCCTACCATAGGGAAGCGATTTGATATATAGGGAAGAACATGAGATAGAATCTAATCCTCAATTCTTCCCAATCTCCATTTACCTTCCCTACGTTATGGGCATACCATTATTTTGCCCACTCATCAAGAGAGAAGGGAAACAACTTGCACCGAAGAGTTTCATGTGACATGCCCAAAATGGTTAGGCATGCACAGAGCTGCTCAAATTTCCATAGGTGATGATATGGGTTTTTGTGATCTAACCCTGAGAAGGTTTGTTCCCAAACCATGGCTATAAAGCTTGGGCGGAGTTCATAGCTAAAAGTTGTGATTGGCTTCGAGGATTGTGGTGACTCTAAGAACTTGCCCTTAGGAGCAAAAAGTTGATGAATTGTTTTGTGCTCCATTGGAAAAGAATAAAAGAAATGAAAGATAAAAATAAAAGGATACACAGGCGAACTAGGTTCGGATATAATTACAACAACCGTTCCCCGGCAACAGCGCCATAAATGTTTATTGGTATTTCTTAGCATAAGCGAAAGAATCAACAAGTGCACAAATATACTGTCATAGCACTTTACCCCGAAAGTATTTAGGGTATCATATTTTCCCAAAGGAACGGATATGTAAAACCTCTTAGCTAGTTCGCCTAAGATAACAAGAATAAAGATAGCTTGGCTAGTGAGGTTTTCTAAGGATAGAGAACCTAAGTTAAGATAGCTTTGCCACTAACTTGGTCAGCCAAGCATTGCCGCCTTACAACTCTACACCGTACCTGGACGTGGGGGATTACAAGGGATGGATAGGGCTGTCACCACCTGCCGCCTATCCTTCAACCGTAGAGTATGAGGCAAATGAAGGTAGCCTTTAGCCTAGACACCACGTCTATGCTATCAACTACTACTCTAGCACGCATGCAGGGTTATACATCTTTATCAGGGACCTTCAACTAGAGTATCCGTCATGGGGATGGATGATGAACCCACAAGAATATAGTGATCAAAGATAACTTTTCTTAAGAACTCAGCACCAAAGATAAACATGAACCTTATACTTCAAGTAGTATTCGGTACGTTGAGGTAAAAGTGTAGAGGGAGCCAACAACTTCGGCACTCCATCCACTTGATGTACAAGGGTCGCCAAGTACAAGAAGTAGAGGTAGCCGACACTCTGGTACTCCTCCAACTCTTAGCTCACTCATTTCCTATTCTAATTCTAGCTAAAGCCTATGTAGGAATGAAGCTCTTCTTCTCTTTTTGCTCTCTTGTTGTGTGTTGTCCTCAAATGAGGAGAGGATGGCATCCTTTTACAGGTGGAGAGGATGGGGTCCTTGGAAAATGGTTCATCCCCTCATGGAAAGTGCAAACCGTCATTTAGGTGCATTGAACCTGGCTGAAACCCTATGAACCATCCTTGGAGAGGTGTTATGAACTGACCTAACAAGGTTGGGCTCGAGGTGAGCCACCAAGGGTGCGCCTGCCCACACCGGGTTGGCCCACCTTTAGTCTAGTTTTGGCATGTGGTCTCCTTTGATCTTCTAGAGTGGGCCTCTATGGGTTTTGGGTCCAGAATTGCTAGGTAGTGGGCTTTCTCCTCTTTTGCTATTTGTAGGATGGAAATGCTCTTTGCGTGATTGTGTATTCTTGTCATATTTCCATGCTTGTCATGTAAGTCATCCTGCAAAAAGATAATTCACCAAAATTTATGGAAAGATGTTAGTTTTAAACCCTATCACTAAGTTTGGTGTTTATTTGGTTGGAATTTACCTAAAGATGGGTAGTTGAAAATATGAGTTAAGGACCGCCAATAACTTGTTTAGTGCATCTAGTCATTCTATCATGTCTAAGGCTCATTAATGAAAATCAAATGAATTTGATGCTTGTAGGGTACCACTATTGCTTCTATGCTTGAAATGATCTAGTGGTAGCATATGACATGTTTGTGGGCTTCTCAACCTAGTGTTTGATCTAGAGGATGAGCTATAAGTGTTTAACTCAACATGGTCAAGATAACCCTTGAAATGAGGTATGAAGAAGCTTGCCCTTGGATCAAACCAAGTTAAATTTCTTTTGCAAGTGATCTAGATTGAACCAAATTGTGAAAATGATCCGCACTTAACATGGTTTCACTCCAACCTACCTAAAATTTGAGCTCACCTTTTGTGCTAATTGTTGACAGAGGAGGAGAGAAATTCACAAAGATAGTAAGAGATCAGGGGAGCAAACAAATGAAATGACATTGTAAGGGGATCAATTAAACTTTGAAGCACACAAGTAGGGGGAGAAAACTCATAAACTTGTATATTGCATTTGAATGTGCATTACATATGTTTGCTTGCATGGAACAAGTATTAAATTATTTTTCCATGCTTGTGTGGTGTATGCTATGTAACACCCCAGGTGTTTGGCTTCCACATTTGCACTTGCATTTCATGAACATGAGCATAAAGCATCCATTCATGAGCTCATATTGCATGACACATGTTTTAGAAACACTGCAACATATTGTTATATTTCATGTGTGTTTGTTTTATGAAATGAATAGTGTCCAACACTCAAGTTCAACATGTGCAACTCACTTTACTGAAACATGGTTAGTTAGTACTATGCAACAAAATCAAGAAACATGTGAAACATGACTTTGAAACAAAGGTAACATTTCGTTTGTTTTTCCTTGTTTCAATGCATGTGATGCTTGATTTTGGTGTGACCAATGTGTGGTGTGGCTAATTATCCTCTTAAGCAACTTAGTTATACTTAGAAAGTCAATAGGAACAATGTTCATGTTGATCATTTTGCCTAATTAGGTTTCCAAGTCAAAGTTTGACCATTATGGACCCCTAGAGCTCCTGAGTTTGACTGTTTAAAAAGTGTAGCTTAGATTGTTTGCATGTTTGAGCAACCGAAAGCAAAGTTGTAGCAAATTTTATAAGGAACAAACTTTGTTTAGAAGCCAAGTCATGAAAATGGGCACAACATGCTCAAAAAGGTCCCACAAGTCAGTTTTGGGGTTGTATTCAACACTTAGAAATTTTCTAAGTATGAAGACTGGATTTCAGTTTCATTTACACAACTTGTTAGACTTGTAGCTCCCAAACCAAGCTGAATTAGCTCAAGGTCCAATTGTAAAAGTTGTAGTTCACATGTCGATGTCCAACTTTGTCAATTACACCAGAGCCTGAATCATCACGGATTGTGAGTTTGAGGCTCGCCAAGTCACGCTATCAGGCTCGATCGGTTTCACTGAAACATGTCTACAGTGCCGACCGGCAACAGAGCACGAACGCCGCGTGGCGCCACGCGTCGCTGGCCGCTTGACCGCGCAGGCCATGTGCCGTGGCCGACCTGGCACCGCTGCCACTGTCCACTGCAAGAGCCCGCGTCCTTCTGCCCTCCCAGCTCACATTTCCATTTCCTGCTCTTCCTTTGTTTCCCACCGCAGCCGAAGCGGAGCCACCACCCTGCCATTGCTGCTGAGCAAGCCGTCGTTGCCTAGCTCACTCACCACCACAAAATCACCGCCTCCAGCTAACCCACAGCTCCGCCGTGTCCTCCTCTACCTAGTTGACCTTCTAGCTGAGCCAGACGAGCCATAGGTGAGGGCCTTTGGCCATTTTTCTGACGCCGTCGCCATGGCCGTACCTCGCTGGAGTTGGCGCTTGCCGTGGCTGAATGCCTCCGAACCCTTCCTGCCTATTCTAGTGCGCGCATGAGGAACCATCTGAGATGTAGTGTCTACCTCGAAGACATAGCCCTAGGATTCACCGCCGTTGAGCCGGAACACGGCCGCGCGCCGCCATGCGCCATGGCCAAGCCGCCGAGCTCCATGGTCAGGGTACTTAGGGGTTGGTAGAGTTGGTGGATAGGGTGTCAATCGACGCGTGAGGTTTAGGCGGTCACGTTGGTGCCGTTCTTGACGCCGGTGAAGCCGCCGTCGGCGAGCTTCGCCGCTGCCGCGCCATCGCAAGCCGCCTCCCCTGTTTCCTTTCGCTGACTGGTGGGGTCATTTGACCCGAGGGCCCCGCTTGCCAGTGACCGTTGAGCAATAGGATAGTTCAAATATTCCAGTTTTGATGCTGTTTTGTAAAATGTATATCTCCAAATTGGTAGATCCAAATGGGGTGCTTCCAATTTTGTTAGGATCATAGTGAAGTCTAGTATCTAGGAAAAATATGACATGAACACTTGAAGTGGAAATTTTGGATGAATTAAATAGGAACTTGAAATGTGTTTTTAAATGCATGCAAACTTGTTTAAATTATATCTTGAGTTTCTGTGCTCCAAAAATTATGAAATTTTGTTGGTAAACTATTCTTGCTTAGTAGAAGCTCTAGTAAAAATTTAAGAGTGATTGCATGTATGGTTTTTGAGTTATAGATTTTCCTTTTATCATTGAATGATCCTTGTGTGAATTTTTGTAAATTATCTAGGAATCCAATGACCATGAAATTTTGTGGGGAGTATCCTAGTGCCTTAAGGATGCTAGGAAAAATATAAAATCTGTTGCTTGACACTTTTCACTAAGGTTTTCTAATTATGTCATTTTAAGCCATTATGTCTTATCATTTTTGTGTAGGCTGTTATAATTGCTCAAATGATGTGAAATTTTATAGTAGTCTACTTGGAGCATGTAGTACTTACTGTAATTTTTATAGATTAAATGGTGTAGTTCTCATATATGTTTGTTATTTCTCTTAATTAATCAAATAAATTAAGAAAGGCATTAAAAGAAATGAGTTGATGGTGAACACCTTACTTTCTGGTGTTCTTGTGATATGTGTGATGAGTGAGTAAAGCTAGTTTTGTCCAATTATATGTTTGCAACATAAGTTAATAATTATTTTTCTACATCGTGTCTTTCGGGACAGTTCTGGGGACTTTACAAGGTTCCCCATGATAACTTAGTTTGCTGGGAATGTGGTGAATACAAAAGTTGTAGATAATTTATGTATCTAGCTCCTGTCACAATTTGGTGGCATTTGGCCCAGTAGTTTAGGAGCTACGGCTGTTCAAAGTTAGATCCCAGAGTTGCTAGTTTTCTGTCTTGTTTGGACCTGATCATGTAATTCTGTAAATTCAACCTGGTAAAGGTTGGAATCATGCCTTGAGGCCTAAAAATGAATTGTAAGTAATTTCATAAGCTTTCCAAATTGTCTTGTTGCATGTCATTTGGAATTGTAGATCTTCAGTTATGGTCAGTTTACCGTACCGCTGTATAGCCTCTGTTTCACTGAAATATGAATGTTTGTGTGCATGCCTTGTTGCAATGTTCTTGTTGATTGTTTAGGTGCTAGCCTAACTTGAGAACATGCTTAGGTGCAGGTGCTAGGTCCTTAACTGAAGATGAGTAATTGTACATTAGATTGTATAAACTTGGTAAGTAAAGTGATTTGAATAGAGCCTAAGTCGGAAAATGCGGACTGCAGTAAGCATGTGCATTCCCCGAGCATCCTTAGCTTCGTTCATGTGCATCCATGATATTTATCTTGTGCATTCATGCAATAGGTGTGCTGGAGGGAGTGACGCTGCTGGAGTTCGAGGGAGCCAACCAGGAGGAGGAGCCTAAGGTGCAGGAAATCGACGAAGCAGTCGCCGAGGAGGAATTGCCCGAGTGCCCTGACCACTAACCTTCCTCTTTCCTGAAAGGCAAGCCCCGGAGCATATTAAGTCTCCCATGTTTTTACAAATACCTTGATTATCTTTTATTCGTTGATGATGCATTAAGTATATGAATTGGTTGGAACCAATTGTTGCATTATATATCCATCCTTGTCCAGATATCGCACCGAAATCCTATTTAAGTTCATGAACAGGTTAAATGTTTAGCCATGCTTAGTGTGGTAGAAGTCAGGTGATTCACTGTCACCAGCGAGCTTTAGGATGAGGTGGATCACGGTTGGCTATATTTGCTATCGTGGAAAAGAACCATGTTAATAATGAATTAAGACCGGGCGGAGTCTTGTGTAGGTTTGAACATAGTGACTCCATCTGTGTCGTTTAAGGACCGATACGCTGTACGTCCTTATGCCATATTGAACACAGCCTAACACTTAGCTGGCCGGATAAGTCGTTCCGATCGCAAAGCCTAGTAGCTCGATTCAGGCCGGGGATGCGAGCAGGGGTCCACAATCTAGATGGAAGTAAGGATGTGCAGGG
Organism: Miscanthus floridulus; assembly: GCF_019320115.1. Lineage (NCBI taxonomy): Eukaryota > Viridiplantae > Streptophyta > Magnoliopsida > Poales > Poaceae > Miscanthus > Miscanthus floridulus. The sequence goes on along the minus strand of NC_089586.1, from coordinate 47,905,101 downwards.
AGCCATTGGCGTAAGCCCAAGGGCGGGTTAAGTCACCGAGCACTCATGGCAGAGTGGTTCTCTGATTTTGCAGCACTGTTCAGACTCGCGACTTCTGAATTGTACCAACGGTGACTTGTTTGTGACCCTGACGGGGGAAGCAAGGTTTGTGTTAGGAATACCCCTTCAGCTGGATAGGAATCGATTCGAATCGCTGTCTCTCCCGGATAGTGAGAACTTGATTGAGCAGCGGCAATGTAGATTCAATTAATTTAACGATATGGTTAAATGGATGATGATGATAATGTTGCCACAATTTATACCTGATATGGTCATTAATGTTTGCATCTTAATCAAATGATTGCTTAGTACAGGTGCTAATATAGATGATAGGTTAATGGCTAAAAGTCACTGCTAGTTTAGGTTAAGAGTTTATCATTATTACTTATGCTTTTCCATAAAAAGAAAGTGTTAGCCAGATCCACTAAATTAAGCTATGCATGATCCTTGGTGTCATTTGTTTTGGTTTCCGATGGGTAAGTCTAGCTGAGTACATTCTCATACTTAGGTTTTATTCTCTCTTGTTGCAGATGACCTTCTATATCAGGGATTCTGTAAGTATTGTCTCCACCCGGCGGGTGACGAAGACTAGATCATGGGCATGATCTCTATTTCTCTTATCTGAATGCTTTTGCGGGTTGTGATCAGCAAACCAGTATTTGTATTTGAACTCGGGTGTGTAAGTTAAACTATTTGCTTCCGCATACTTTACAAGACTTGTTTTTGTAATAACAATGACTCTGAGGTGTTGTAACCTATTTGCAAACCGTCTGTGAAATGTTGTAACGTACGATATGTTATGTTGAATTACTGTGATCTTGGTTGTATGCAAGTTGGTTTGAAATCCTTCGAGATTTCAGTTGACTACTGGGTTTATATGGGCTCAAGTGTGAGAATTTGATCGTTTCAGCGATTGTTTTTGTACTTGTGCTCTTACAAATTGGTCAGTTCTGTGACAGCTGTTATCAAAGCTAGATTCAACACTAAACATGTCATACGGCTATTTAAAATAAAAGCTTTTGTTATGAAAACGGTTTTCCAACTTATAGTTATATATAAGTGTTCAAAAATAAAAAATTTTATGGTGTACTGGTGATCACATCCCTTGTAGCCCACTTAAGGACTTCTAGGTGGCCTATATATAATTACTAACTTGGGGGAAATTGATTGTTTCTATTTCGTCGTCCATGCGGCGTGATATTGCATGGGTGCCATTCGTTTGAATGGTAATGTATGGATCAATTGCCTCCACACTAAGGTAAGTGTGAGTTGTGAGAGCATGACCGTCCAACCATCGGTCTAGGGGAGAGTTAGTTGTGGTTACTGGAGTATTTACATGTTGCATGCATGTATATATAAAGGTACTTAATTGTGGGTACATCTGTCGGGTAGTTTGGATACCTAAGTATATATATCTGGGGATGTATATATGGAGAGTATCTTAGTTACAACTTTTGTTATTAGCATTATATCTTGTTGGGTTGGGCTGCAATGAAGTTTTCTATAGGTACGCTAACAACGCACCGTGTAGATCGACTAGTTACCGCTCATTGAGAGAACGTATGTATGCCACCGTATAATCTGCTAAAACTTAAATTTTCTTAGGTTTGTGAGGACGTACGAAACGAGCATGCATCATATTCACTCATGTCATTCATATTGCATTACTCCCTCCCTTATAATTGCTTATCCCAAGTATTAAGTTCAATCTCTCAGCAAAATAATCCTCTCACGTGAGTTGCACCCCTTTTTGATACAGATGGCCGCGCCCTTGTTTCCTACTGGTAGCAGCACCTTTTTTGACTAGTTCGGTACGCCCACCTTGCTCTAGAGGGTGCTCAGTTCAGTTGGGTACCCGGAGGCACCCCGCTACACGTGGAGGCAGGCAGTACCATTGGGAGATGTACCTTGGTATGTTGTGACCTTTATAGTGCCGCAGAACCTCACGAGGCCGTTGTGGCATGGGTGGAGCATTAAGACTGATGGGCAAAGCCCATGGGAAGCCGCTCAAGTTGCTGCCCTTGATGTGCTAATGGATATAGCACAGAGCTTCGGGGATGAGTTAGTGGGTGAACCAGCTTCATCCATTCCCCGAGTGGCTCCTACTGAGGCCGAGTGGACTCAAGAAGTTGGCCAGGCCTTGGTTCGAGGTCGTGGTGAACGTGTTTAGAGCGATAATGCTGGAATGAGTGCTATGATGGCAGTCTTGAAGCTTTGTCGAGTAAGGCAGGACACCCTTTCTAGTGTGCTAGAAGAAGCTGGCAAGGCAATGGCAGCCCAACACAAGTTCAGGTTGCGTGCCCGCAAGTATCACCATAGGGCGGATGCATGTGGGCGAACTCAGCAAGAAGTAGATGAGATTCGAGGTATTGCAAATTATTGCCTGCAACAGTGGGGTCAAACAGCACGCGAGAGAGACGAGCTTCATAACCAGCTGATGAACCTCACCATAGAGAGAGATGAGGTAGCACAGGAGTTGGATTGTGTGACCCGTCATAGAGATGCAGCTTTAGAGTTAGCAAAAGAAAGACGTCAGGGCTGGATCATGGCTAACCATAATGCTTTCCAAAGGGAGCATGAGCTCCAAGAGCAGCTTGAAGAGCTTCAGGTTGAACACCATCAACTGAACAACCGTCTATTTCCTATTCCTCACCCCATACCAAGGTATCCTAATGTGGGTGGACCTCAAGTGATTGAGGTCGATGAAGAAGAAGAGGACATGCAGATGGATGACAATGCAGCTGAACCTACAAATGAAGAAGAAGAGGAAGATCCAGAAGAAGTCCAAGGCGTCTCCGATGTGGACAGTGATCACTTCGATGAGTAGTTAGTTAGCAAGTCTAACTAGTTTAAGCTTTTGGCAGTCATTGGTGTAATGAACTTAGTACTATGACTGATGTTGGATGTACTTTTTAATTCGAACTTGGCATGTAATGTACTTTAATCCGCTCCCTTCGGGATGCGTATCTTGATGGTTAAGTTTAAAACTTGTCATGTTGGAATGCACTGCGTATGGTGCTAGTAATCTGATTGATGATGTGGTGATTGGAGAATGAATTATTGCCTCTGTTTATTGTATGAAGTTTTCATTCTCTCTAGTAAATTCAGTTTGGCGTAATTACATTGTTCCTCTCCAATGTGCTAACATCACCAATAATTACTGGTTGCGCATGGTTGCAGATGCCTCACACTCGTTCCACTGGTGCGGCTGGTGATGATGATGACCTTCCACCGCCACCACCACCCACACCAACGGAATTGATGGCAATTCTTGCGGAAGGACAACGTACTATGGCTGAGGCTCTCCGCACGATTGCAAATCATGATGGTCATGGTGCATGCCAAGGACCAGAACCAAATCAGTATAGCGACTTCAAAGATTTTCTTGACATGAAACCCCCGATCTTCAAGGAGGCTGAGGAGCCCCTACAAGCTGATGAGTGGCTGAACACTCTCGAGCAGAAGTTCCGTCTGCTTCGCTTGACAGAGGTGCTGAAGACTAAGTATGAATCTCACCAACTGCATGGGCCAGCTGGTATTTGGTGGAGTCATCATCGGTCCACTATGCCCGCTAATGCCCAAATCACTTGGGATCAGTTCAAGTCTGCTTTCAGGGGAAATTATATTCCTCCTGGTCTCATGGCAATCAAGCATACGGAGTTCATGAAGCTAACCCAGGGGAACAAGAGCTTGAATGAATACCTATAGGCTTTCAATAACCTTGCAAGGTATGCTACTTAGTTTGTTGACACTGATGCCAAAAATATCGCTAGTTTCAAGCAGGGACTTAGCCCCAAATTGATGAAGACCATGGGAAACTACAAGTGTGCTCATTTTAATGAGTTTGTGAGTGATGCTTTATCGCAAGAGAACAACAATGTTGTATATGCTGCTTCGAAGAATCATAAGAGGGCCTAAGAGGCAGGTGCCTCACAATCCAAGGCTCTAGTCACACAGAGGGCTCCATTCCGTCCTCCAGCATTAGCCGCTAAGTTCCACCCACCGCTGAAGACAAATCCAGGCAAGACTAGGTTTCGCAAGGCATTTACAGTTGCTCTTCCCAAGGGCACTACAAGTCAAGGCAGTTCCAATGTTCCGCCAAGCAACATGCCGTGCTAGAACTGCAACAAGCCAGGCCACTGGTCGAGGAAGTGTCCTTACCCCAAGAACAATAACTACCAAGGTGGCCATCAGGGATAGGTGAACCACACTAATATTGTTGATATTGCATCAGGAGAGGTGGTAATGGCTGGTAAGTTCTTGGTTGATCAACACCCCGCAGTTGTACTATTTGATTCAGGTGCTTCGCATTCTTTTATTAGTCCCGCATTTGCCTCCAAGTTTATGCAGAAAACATACACTATTGAGGGTGAGGGTTATTGTATTAGGGCTACCAGTGGTACTATCCCAACCAAGCTTGTAGTTGGGGATGTACAATTTGAGATAGAGGGGCGAAGTTATCAGGTTGATCTGGTAGTTTTATCGGGGCTGGGTATCGATGTGATATTGGGAATGAACTGGATGAGCAGTCATGGAGTGCTTATTGATACATTGACTAGAGTAGTCATGCTCAGAGATCCTGGTAATTAGGAGGGTTTTCTAGTACAGCTACCTAGGGACATCAATCTTTCTTGTACGACTAATGCAGTGCAAGTAAAGGCTATGGCAGATATCCCTGTCGTGTGTGATTTTCTGGATGTTTTTCCCGATGATTTGCCTAGATTGCCCCCGGATCGAGACGTGGAGTTCAAGATAGAGTTCCTACCTAGTACAATGCCCATCTCTAGAAGGCCATATAGGATGCCTCCCAATGAACTAGCCAAACTTAAGACCTAGTTGAATGAACTTCTAAAGAAAGGCCTTATCCATCCTAGTTCATCTCCATGGGGGTGCCCAGCTATCTTTGTAAAGAAGAAGGATCAATCACTACGCATGTGTGTAGATTATAGGCCTTTGAATGCAATTACAATCAAGAATAAGTACCCTCTGCCATGCATAGATATCTTATTTGATCAGTTGTCTAAAGCAAAAGTCTTTTCCAAGATTGATTTGAGATCTGGTTATCATCATATCAAAATTCGGCCTAAGGATGTTCCAAAAACGGCATTCTCCACAAGATACGGTCTGTATGAGTACCTTGTTATGTCTTTTGGATTGATCAATGCCCCCGCACACTTCATGTATTTGATGAATTTGGTGTTTATGCCCGAGTTGGACAAATTTGTGGTGGTATTTATAGATGATATCTTGGTTTATTCTGAGAATGAAGAAGATCATGTTGAACATTTGTGAGTGGTTCTCACTAGATTGCAGGAACACCAGCTTTATGCAAAGTTTAGCAAGTGTGAATTCTGGCTTCGTGAGGTACCTTTTCTTGGACACGTGTTGTCTGATGGTGGAATTATGGTGGATCCCACCAAGGTGCAAGAAGTGTTGGACTAGAAGGCTACCATCTCGGTGCACGAGGTTCGGAGTTTTCTAGGGTTGGCTAGCTATTATCGTCGCTTCATCCCGGATTTCTCTAAAATAGCCAAGCCTATGACTCGGTTGCTGCAAAAAGACATGAAGTTTGTCTGGACTTCCGAGTGTGATGCAGCTTTCCACACCCTATGAACTCTTCTAACTTTGGCTCCGGTTTTGGCGCAACCGGATGTCGAGAAACCTTTTGATGTGTTCTGCGATGCATCAGGTATAGGTTTAGGAGGTGTTCTTATGCAAGAGGGTAGAGTCATTGCTTATACCTCTCACCAACTTCATAAGCATGAGGTGAACTATCCGACGCATGACTTGGAACTCGCTGCAGTTGTTCATGCTTTGAAGGCCTAGAGACATTATTTGCTCGGCAATGTGTGCAACATCTATACCAATCATAAGAGCCTCAAGTACATCTTCACTCAACCGGAGTTGAATATGCGTCAGAGAAGATGGCTCAAGTTGATCAAGGATTATAACCTCCAAGTGCACTATTACCCTGGCAAGGCAAACGTCGTCGCGGATGCCTTAAGCAGGAAATCTCATTGCCACTCTTTGATTGAAAGTGACTACCATTTGTCAAAACTCCTTCATCCTACAGTCCTTTACAACATCACTGTCAGTTGTACTCTACAGAGTCAAATTATCGAGCTACAGAAGACAAATTCAGGTGTGTTTCACATCAAGCGTAAGATGAAAGAGCAAGAAACCAAACATTTTCGGGTAGATGAGAATGACATGTTATGGTTCAAGGATAGGTTGGTGGTTCTGAAGGATAGAGAGCTTAGAAATCAAATCATATCCGAAGACCATTCCTCTAAATTATCTATTCATCCTGGTAGTAACAAAATGTATCATGATTTGAAGCCTCGCTTTTGGTGGACCAAGATAAAGAAGGAGATAGCCGCTTATGTGGCTAGGTGTGACACTTGTTGTTGAGTCAAAGCTGTGCACATGAAAGCTAGATTGCTTCAGCCACTCTCTATTCCAGGTTGGAAATGGGAGGAGATAAGTATGGATTTTATTGTTGGACCCTCTACTATGCAGAGGAATTTTAACTCCATTTGGGTGATTGTAGACCGTCTGACCAAGTCTGCACACTTCATTCCCGTCTGCATAGATTTCTGTCCAACTGACTATGCAGAGTTGTACTTTAATCAGATAGTCCGACTTCATGGGACACCTCGCACTATTGTCTCTGATAGAGGACCATAGTTCACTACTCGCTTTTGGGAGCACTTACACGGATTATTAGGAACTAAGTTAGTAAGAAGTTCTGCCTATCATCCGCAAACCAATGGGCAAACTGAACAAGTAAATCAAATCTTAGAAGATATGTTGAGAGCATGTGTCATCTCGGCTAAGGGTTCATGGGAAAAGTGGTTGCCCCTAGCTGAATTCTTGTACAATAATAGTTATCAAGAGAGTATCAAGATGGCACCGTTTGAAGCTTTGTATGGCCGAAAGTGTAGAACCCCGTTGAATTGGGTAGAAGCTGGTGAAAGGAGATATTATGGAATTGATTTTGTTCAAGAAGCCGAAGAACAAGTCCGTACTATCCAAACCCATATGGCCGCAGCTCAAGCTAGGCAGAAAAGTTATGCTGATCGACGTAGAAAACCTATTGAGTTCGAAGTTGGAGACTTCGTTTATCTGAAAGTCTCACCCATGAAGAGTGTCCAACGCTTTGGTGTGAAGCGAAAGCTTGCGTCGAGATATGTTGGTCCATTTGAAATCATTGGACAAAGTGGTAAGGTAGCATACAAGATCCAATTACCTCCTGAGATGAGTGCTATCTTCAATGTCTTTCATGTATCCCAATTTAAGAAATGTCTTCGCATCCCTGAAGAGAGAGTTCCACTGGGGGATATCGAGTTAAAATCTGATTTGACCTTTGAAGAAAAGCCGGTCCGAGTAATTGACACTCGTGAGCGAGTGACTCAGAGTCAGGTGGTCAAGTTTTACAAAGTCATGTGGAGTAATCAGGGTAGTGAACGCGATGCAACGTGAGAAAGAGAAGATTATTTGAGGGACGGTTATAAGGAATTCTATCAACAATGGTACGCTTGTCAAATCTTGGGACGAGATTTTTATAAGGGGAGGACTGTAACACCCCAGGTGTTTGGCTTCCACATTTGCACTTGCATTTCATGAACATGAGCATAAAGCATCCATTCATGAGCTCATATTGCATGACACATGTTTTAGAAACACTGCAACATATTGTTATATTTCATGTGTGTTTGTTTTATGAAATGAATAGTGTGCAACACTCAAGTTCAACATGTGCAACTCACTTTAGTGAAACATGGTTAGTTAGTACTATGCAACAAAATCATGAAACATGTGAAACATGACTTTGAAACAAAGGTAACATTTCATTTGTTTTCCCTTGTTTCAATGCATGTGATGCTTGATTTTGGTGTGACCAATGTGTGGTGTGGCTAATTATCCTCTTAAGCAACTTAGTTATACTTAGAAAGTCATTAGGAACAATGTTCATGTTGATCATTTTGCCTAATTAGGTTTCCAAGTCATGGTTTGACCATTATGGACCCCTAGAGCTCCTGAGTTTGACTGTTTAAAAAGTGTAGCTTAGAGTGTTTGAATGTCTGAGTAACCTAAAGCAAAGTTGTAGCAAATTTTATAAGGAACAAACTTTGTTTAGAATCCAAGTCATGAAAATGTGCACAACATGCTCAAAAAGGTCCCACAAGTCAGTTTTGGGGTTGTATTCAACACTTAGAAATTTTCTAAGTATGAAGACTGGATTTTAGTTTCATTTACACAACTTGTTAGACTTGTAGCTCCCAAACCAAGCTGAATTAGCTCAAGCTCCAATTGTAAAAGTTGTAGTTCACATGTCGATGTCCAACTTTGTCAATTACACCAGAGCCTGAATCATCACGGATTGTGAGTTTGAAGCTCGCCAAGTCATGCTATCAGGCTCGATCGGTTTCACTGAAACACGTCTACAGTGCCGACCAGCAACAGAGCGTGAACGCCGCGTGGCGCCGTGTATCACCGGCCGCCTGACCACGCTGGCCACGCGCCATGGCCGGCCTAGCGCCGCTGCTGCTATCCACTGTAAGAGCCTGCACCCTTCTGCCCTCCCAGCTCACATTTCCATTTCCTACTCTTCCTTCGTTTCCCACCACAGCCGAAGCGGAGCCACTGCCCGCCATTGCTGCCGAGCAAGCCGCCGTCGCCTAGCTCACTCGCCACCGCAAAATCACCGCCTCCAGCTAACCCATAGCTCTGCCGTGTCCTCCTCTACCTAGTCGACCTTCTAGCTGAGCCAGACGAGCCATAGGTGAGGGCCTTTGGCCATTTTTCCGACGCCGTCGCCATGGCCGTACCTCGCCGGAGTTGGCGCTTGCCGTGGCCGGCCGCCTCCGAACCCTTCCTACCTATTCTAGTGCGCGCATGAGGAACCATCTGAGCCATAGTGTCTACCTCGAAGACGTAGCCCTAGGATTCGTCGCCGTTGAGCTAGAACACGGCCGCGCGCCGTCGTGCGCCATTGCCGAGCCACCGAGCTCCGTGGGCGGGGTACTTAGGGGTCGATAGAGTTGGTGGATAGGGTGTCAATCGACACGTGCGGTTTAGGCGGTCACGTTGGTGCCGTTCTCATCGCCGGTGAAGCCGCCGTCGGCGAGCTTCGCCGTTGCCGCGCCGTCGCAAGCCACCTCCCCTATTTCCTTTCGCTGACCGGTGGGGTCATCTGGCCCGAGGGCCCCGCTTGCTAGTGACTGTTGAGCAATAGGATAGTTCAAATATTCCAGTTTTGATGCTGTTTTGTAAAATGTATATCTCCAAATTGGTAGATCCAAATGGGGTGCTTCCAATTTTGTTAGGATCATAGTGAAGTCTAATATCTAGGAAAAATATGACAAGAACACTTGAAGTGGAAATTTTGGATGAATTAAATAGGAACTTGAAATGTGTTTTTAAATGCATGCAAACTTGTTTAAATTATATCTTGAGTTTCTGTGCTCCAAAAATTATGAAATTTTGTTGGTAAGCTATTCTTGCTTAGTAAAAGCTCTGGTAAAAATTTAAGAGTCATTGCATATACGGTTTTTGAGTTATACATTTTCCTTTTATCATTGAATGATCCTTGTGTGAATTTTTGTAAATTATCTAGGAATCCAATGACCATGAAATTTTGTGGGGAGTATCCTAGTGCCTTAAGGATGCTAGGAAAAATATAAAATCTGTTGCTTGATACTTTTCACTAAGGTTTCCTAATTATGTCATTTTAAGCCATTATGTCTTATCATTTTTGTGTAGGCTGTTATAATTGCTCAAATGATGTGAAATTTTATAGTAGTCTACTTGGAGCATGTAGTACTTACTGTAATTTTTATAGATTAAATGGTGTAGTTCTCATATATGTTTGTTATTTCTCTTAATTAATCAAATAAATTAAGAGAGGCATTAAAAGAAATGAGTTGATGGTGAACACCTTACTTTCTAGTGTTCTTGTCATATGTGTGATGAATGAGTAAAGCTAGTTTTGTCTAATTATATGTTTGCAACATAAGTTAATAATTATTTTTCGGCATCGTGTCTTTTGGGACAGTTCTGGGGACTTTACAAGGTTCCCCATGATAACTTGGTTTGCTGGGAATGTGGTGAATACAAAAGTTGTAGATAATGTATGTATATAGCTCCTGTCAAAATTTGGTAGCATTTGGCCCAGTAGTTTAGGAGCTACGGCTGTTCAAAGTTAGATCCCAGAGTTGCTAGTTTTCTGTCTTGTTTGGACCTGATCATGTAATTCTGTAAATTCGACCTGGTAAAGGTTGGAATCATGCCTTGAGGCACAAAAATGAATTGTAAGTAATTTCATAAGCTTTCCAAATTGTCTTGTTGCATGTCATTTGGAATTGTAGATCTTCAGTTATGGTCAGTTTACCGTACCGCTGTATAGCCTCTGTTTCACTGAAATTTGAATGTTTGTGTGCATGCCTTGTTGCAATGTTCTTGTTGATTGTTTAGGTGCTAGCCTAACTTGAGAACATGCTTAGGTGCAGGTGCTAGGTCCTTAACTGAAGATGAGTAATTGTACATTAGATTGTATAGACTTGGTAAGTAAAGTGATTTGAATAGAGCCTAAGTCGGAAAATGCGGACTGCAGTAAACATGTGCATTCCCCGAGCATCCCTAGCTTCGTTCATGTGCATCCATGATATTTATCTTGCGCATTCATGCAATATGTGTGCCGGAGGGAGTGACGCTGCTGGAGTTCGAGGGAGCCAACCAGGAGGAGGAGCCCGAGGTGCAGGAAATCGACAAAGCAGTCGTCGAGGAGGAATTGCCCGAGTGCCCTGACCACCAACCTTCCTCTTTCCAGAGCATATTAAGTCTCCCATGTTTTTACAAATACCTTGAGTATCTTTTATTCGTTGATGATGCATTTAGTATAGGAATTGGTTGGAACCAATTGTTGCATTATATATCCATCCTTGTCCAGATATCGCACCGAAATCCTATTTAAGTTCAGGAACGGGTTAAATGCTTAGCCATGCTTAGTGCGGTAGAAGTCAGGTGATTCCCTGTCACCTGCGAGCTTTAGGATGAGGTGGATCACGGTTGGCTATATTTGCTATCGTGAAAAAGAACCATGTTAATAATGAATTAAGACCGGGCGGAGTCTTGTGTAGGTTTGGACATAGTGACTCCGTCTGTGTCGTTTAAGGTCCGATACGCTGTACGTCCTTATGTCATGTTGAACATAGCCTAACACTTAGCTGGCCGGATAAGTCGTTCCGACTGCGAAGCCTAGTAGCTCGATTTAGGCTGGGGACGCGAGCAGGGGTCCGCAATCTGGATGGAAGTAAGGATATGCAGGGAGCCATTGGTGTAAGCCCAAGGGCAGGTTAAGTCACCGAGCACTCATGGCAGAGTGGTTCTCTAATTTTGCGGCACTATTCGGACTCGCGACTTCTAAATTGTACCAACGGTGACTTGTTTGCGACCCTGACAGAGGAAGCAAGGTTTGTGTTAGGAATACCCCTCCAGCTGGATAGGAATCGATTTGAATCACCATCTCTCCTGGATAGTGAGAACTTGACTGAGCAGCGGCAACATAGATTCAATTAATTTAACGATATGGTTAAATGGATGATGATGATAATGTTGCCACGATTTATACCTGATATGGTTATTAATGTTTGCATCTTAATCAAATGATTGCTTAGTACAGGTGCTAATATAGATGATAGGTTAATGGCTAAAAGTCACTGCTAGTTCAGGTTAAGAGTTGATCATTATTACTTATGCTTTTCCGCAAAAAGAAAGTGTCAGCCAGATCCACTAAATTAAGCTATGCATGATCCTTGGTGTCATTTGTTTTGGTTTCTGACGGGTAAGTCTAGCTAAGTACATTCTCATACTCAGGGTTTATTCCCTCTTGTTGTAGATGACCTTCTATATCAGGGATTCTGTAAGTATTGTCTCCACCCAGCGGGTGATGAAGACTAGATCATGGGCATGATCTCTGTTTCTCTTATCTGAATGCTTTTGCGGGTTGTGATCAGCAAACCAGTATTTGTATTTGAACTCGGGTGTGTAAGTTAAACTATTTGCTTCCGCATACTTTACAAGACTTGTTTTGTAATACCAATGACTCTGAGGTGTTGTAACCTATTTGCAAACCGTCTGTGAAATGTTGTAACGTACGATATATTATGTTGAATTACTGTGATCTTGGTTGTATGCAAGTTGGTTTGAAATCCTTCGAGATTTCAGTTGACTACCTGGTTTATATGGGCTCAAGTGCGAGAATTTGATCGTTTCGGCGATTGTTTTTGTACTTGTGCTCTTATAAATTGGTCGGTTCTGTGACATGCTAGATTATAGAAAATGATTGATGAATTGAAAACTAGCATGCATAGGATAGCTAGATATTCCTTGAAGTTTTACAAGTGCTACTAGAGCCTTGTTTATAATGTTGATCTCATGAGGTATCTAGTTCTTTGTTGTTTTTCAAGTGGTATCTAGCAAACCATGGTGCTAAGGTTGGTGTTGAAATGACAACTCCGATTGGTATCACGCTTCAAAGGACCATTCTTTACACCTTAGCATCATTTGGTAGCTATTACTCTCCAAAACATCCTTTCCATGCATATGTGCAAGCTTTCAAATCCAAACTCTTAGCACATATGTAGGGGGAGCTAATACTACCAATTCAGGTCTATGAAACTTGTCCATATCCTTTACACATGGTAATATGCTAGGGCAAGCAACATGAATCCTAAAAGATTTCATTGAATATCTTTGTAAATAGGTTGTCATCAATTACCAAAAATGGGGAGATTGAAAGCCCTAGTTTGGTTTTGGATAATTGATGAAACCTATGACTAACCTTTGATCTAAGTGTATGAATTAGATGAGGTAGTCCAATCCAAGTTGTGGAGCTAGAAGATGGCCACATGTGATGATGATCAAGTGCTTAACTTGAAAAGAAGAAAGAGAAAAACAAAAACCAAGGAGGTCAAGGCAAAGGTATCAAATAGGTTTTGTTTTGGTGATCAAGACACTATAGAGAGTGTGATCACGTTTAGGATCGATAGCCGTACTATAAAGAGGGGAAATCTTTGGCTAAGTTGTGAGTGCCACTAGGTGATATGATTCTTGCATATGCATTTAGGAACCTAGTGTGGTAACTTTGACCCTTGTAAAAATACTTTGAAAAATGCTAACACACGTGCACACAAGTTCTACACTTTATGGTTAGCAAGTTGGAGGCAAGGGTGATGGGGTTGAGGAGATAGAAAAAGAAAAGGAGGAGTAGCATAGTGAACAGACTCTGTGTTGGGCAGTGACCGGACACTGCCTGCCGCGTCCGGTCAATTTTAGCCGGGTTGGTAGAGTTGGCCGAGGGCACGGGGAAGTGACTGGACGCTATCATCGGATGTAGGGGGTGCATTCGGTTATGTTGTCCAATGGAGGCACAACGTGAGGTGGCAAACGGACACAGGTGTAGCTACAGGATTAGATGCGCAGGGGCCGCGTCAGGTGAACGCTGACGTATGCTAATGTCGGTAGGGTTTGCAAGCGTAGTGAGGACCGAACTCTGGCGCGCGTTCGACCATGTCTGACAGGACGCGTCGGGTCGATGAAAATTGGCTCTGGATGCTCTCTATACTCGATCGGATTCAATGGGCGCTGCGGTAGCAGCGGCGCGTCCGGTCAGTGGTTGACTAGCTGCGCTGACCGTTTTCGACCGTTGAAGATCAACGCATGGGATTTAAACATGGACACATGGATAGCCAAGAGCGACCAGACTCTGGCTAACCGGATGATGGGGTGTGTCTGGTCAGTGCGTCTGGTCAAGCCCCCGACAGGCAACAACAAGTGGAGTCCTTGGGGCTCTATAAATAGAAGGGGCATGGCTTGGGCTCACTCTCTTGGACATTTTCACCTGTGATACATCCTTGTGAGCCTAACCAAACACTTCCCACTCATCTCCATCATTGATTCATCATCATAGTGAGATTGGGAGTGATTCCAAGTACATTTGCTTGAGTGATTGCATCTAGTGGCACTTGGGGATCATTGTGGCTGCGGATTTCTTGTTACTTTTGGTGGTTGTCGCCACCTAGATGACTTGCAACAGTGGAGGAGCATCATCACAAGTTGGTAATTATTCATGGCTATCTCCCAGTGATTGTGAGGGGTCTTTTGCCTTCCCTGGTGGAGCGCCGAAAGGTAACTCTAGTGGACTACTTGTGTCATTGAGTTGCCTCACTTGTGGGTAGGTTCTTTGTAGCGCTCTTGTGGTGGGCAAGATGTGTGATACCTATTAGCTACCGAACCACCAAGTGTTGGTCGACACAACGGGGACTAGCGTGCCGACAAGCACGTGAACCTCATGAGAAAAATCGTGTCATCTTGTGATTGGATTTCTCTCGGTGATTGCATTGGTATTCATCTTGTGATTTATTCATTCCTCTACATAGTGGTATAATCACCCTACTCACTCCTTTACATTTCTTTCAAACTAGTTGCCAAGCTTTTTAGTGTAGTTAGTCTTTGAGAGCTTGTTAGTTTGGTTAGTGTGGCTCTTTAGTTAGTCTTTGAGAGCACACTAGCTTAGTGAGTAGTGACTTAGCCCTTATGTGCGCCTAGTGATCATAGCAACTAGAATTATTGGGATAGGTGGCTTGCAACCCTTGTAGAGCTAGAGCAAAATTGCATTACGTTGTTTGTCATACTAATCAATTGCTCTAGTGCTTTGTAGAATTTTTAAATAGACTATTCACCCGCTTCTAGCCATATTAGGACCTTTCAGAGCTCTCAAGATTAGTTTAGCCCCATTTTATCTTCTTAGTAGGATAGTTTAGTGTGGGAGTTAGAAGTATAGTCGAGCTCTGCTTTGGTTCCCGAAGCTGGTCTTCTGGTCTGGTATAGTTCTTGTACCTTTTCCATTTTGTAAGACTTTACTTTTATTCAATATATTATTCTTTCTCTACTCTACTTAGTATTTACTTTGTGTAACATTATACTTGTTATATTGTTGCTGTGGTTAGTCTTAGCATATAGTTGCTCTATAATAGCTTGATGATTCTATAAGCACACTTGTACATGATCATCGCCTTTCATTAGGTGCTCTAATCAGCTTGTGTGATCACAATTAGAGTAGCGAGGAAGGTGTAAGCGTGGTGCTTATACTCGATCTTGCCTTTGGTTGCCGCTTTGTCGCACATATTGTTTGTGGTAGTTAGCAAGTAGTGACAACTTTGTCTAGTCTTTGTATTCCACCACATGTTCTTAGGCAAGTTCTTAAAAGGTAAGGCCCCCATAAAAAATAACTGATTTGGGTAGGAGTTTTTCCTCCTATTGTCTCGACTATCACCTAGTGTACCTATTGTAAGGACTCAATCTTTATGTTGCAACTGTCTGACTAAGATAAACCATAGGAGTAGAGTTTGAATCATAGGAACCTTGTACTCTCTCGTTGTTCTCCTACATAGCTATACCTTACTAAATTATCCTTAGGCTACTTTGCACTTGCTTCGTCACCCTTCCTATCCAACATTCGATTACTCCTCTACAATATTTGGTACTATAGTTTGTGGTAAATCTTAAGATGTCTAGTTTATTATTATTCCTAGCCATTGGTTTTCCTTAGGATAAATTAAATAAGTGAATGGAAGAGTTCCCTTTGAACAACCAAAAGTTTGGGCCAAATGATCAATTTTATCTGGCTACATGTTTATGGGCACCATCATAGATTTAGAAAATTTCACTGAAGACACATAGAATCAGAGAAGGTATTTAAGAGTGCCTTCATGATAAATAATTGTCTGCCATAATGTTCCAAAATAATTAGTGTGCCATCAACATATTGGATGATTGAAAAGTCTTGAGTATGCAATATGGGGATTGGTAGCTTCAAAATGTTCAGATTTTTTGCCCTATTGAGAATTAACTTAAGGAGATCAGCTGCTAGTACAAAAAGTAAAGGTGAGAGTGGGACCCCCTATGTCACCCCTATTTCTATAGTGAATTTTTTCCCTCACACTCCATTTAGTAGCATTGTTGATGTTCCTGACTCAAAGATTTTTCTCATCCATGAAAGCAATGTTTCCCCAAACCCTTTTGCTCTCATGTTTTGTAACATAACATCATGGTTTATTTTAGGATTAACAATTCTTTTTTTTATTCAGGACTCATGTGTAAATCTTTAAAGGACCAAGCAAGAAAATCTTGGATTGTCCTTGTCTTGAGAAAGCCATATTGATTTTTGTGCACCATAGCCAAGATAACCTTTTTGTAGTTTGTTTGCCAATAAGTTGGTAATTATTTTCATTTAGGAGTTTAAAAGAGAAATTGGTCTTAACATTTTCAGCTACATCCTTTTTGGTACTAGTGTTATGAGAGACCCATTTAGACTCTGAAGGCAGAGAGCACCTTGATGAAAAACTGAGATTAAATTATAAAAATCATTAGAAATTATTGTTAAGCATTTTTTTGATGAACTCATTATTAAACCCATCAGGCCCTCGGGATTTTTGTAAGGGTAAATTTTGTATGACACCCTTTATTCCCTCTGTGCTGAAGGGTTCTTCGAGGCAAGACAAGTCATCTAAAGGAAGCAGGTCTGTAAGGTTAAAGTGCATTTGATGCACCTCTGTGGTGCCCAATATTTCTTTAAATGTGTCTAGAGGAAATCTTCTTTCTCATGGTGAGCAAAAATAGGGTTGCCATCTTCATTCTTCAGAGAGGAGATTAAGTTTTTTCCTATGCTCAATTGTTGCATTTGCATGAAAAAATTTGGTTCCCTCGTATCCCAGTTTGACCCATTTAGTTGTCCCTCTCTGTTTCCAATAAGTTTTGTGTTGTTTTAGTAGAGCATGGAGCTTGTCATTTAGTATTTCCTTGAGATTCCATTTTGGTAAAGACAGATCTCTGAATTGTTCAAGTATTTCTAGAAAAGACACGGTCAATTTGACATTTGAAATTTGAAGGTAGACTTGAAAGATGGGCTTACCAAGATTTGAGTATTCTTAGATTTTTGAACCTAGCAGTAGGTGCTTGGCTTTGTCATGCTGAAAGGTAGGGACTAACCATCCATGTTGAACTAACTAGTAAGAAGTTCTCATGTTCCCTCAAAACAAAAGACCTTTCCTTTTGGGATACTAGCTAGCTAGTTCCAATGGAAATTACACCTGGTGTGCGATCAGAAGTTTCCATTACCAACGGGTGGACTGAGGTGCTTGGATAATATAGTATCCAATAATTTGAAGTAAAAACTATTCTATAGGCACCCTTCTCAATTTCTAGATGCAATGTTCGTTTATGCCCACCTATGTTAATCTAGGCAATAGTCTCTTGAAATCCAATTTGTAGTAGTGGCCTATAGTTGAAGTACTAGGTTCATAATCTTCAGTTCAACCTTACAAATTAAACAAATATTGTGCCTTTTGTGTCATCTTTGATGTTGTCTATTTGTATTGATAAATCTAATCACCATTTCTATTTGTGGAGATTAACGGCCAACATGTTGATGTGAGGGATAATTTTTAACAAGACAGTCTTGGTCGAATATTGTAGTTGCCCATATTATGAATAATAGTAGCACACAAGCTAATAGGAAGGAAGAACTAATTAGCATTGTTAGGGTAGTCCCAATCATGAACTAATGTAGACACTACACATGGAAACTATACTCCCAATGGATAATTCCTACAAATAAAAGTTTCATTCAGTCATCTATCTTCTCTCTTATTATCTGCCTATCACAACTCTTCTGATCTGTGTTCCCATTTAGATATGTTTTCTTGAATAAGAAACCATTTTCTTATCTCACCTTAATTTCAATGCTACATCAAGCATTTTACTGGGCACCTTAATTAATGCCATGGAAACCACCTATTCTTAGGGTACTCCCAACCAAAAAAACAAGATGGTTTCTATGTTTATTAATTAGGATGACAACTAAACAAAAAGATGATGTGACACTGCAATAAGAAGAGAGAAAGAGGAAGAAATAATTTCTTAGATAAGGGCACTCACGGTGTAGAAACTATCATAGTTTCTATGTGCATTAATTTCCCTGCCACGTAAGCATTTTGCCAATGTAGCATGCGATTTAGTAAGGAGAGATGAGGAAATGGTTTCTTAATAAGAAACCATGTCTACAGGCCAGGAAACCAAGACATAAAGAGAGATGATAGATAGACGAGGGAAATTAAGACTTAAATTAATAAACATATACTCCCTCCATTCTAAATTATAAGTTGCTTTGACTTTTTTGGTACACCTATTTTGATATGTATCTAGACATATATTATATCTAGATGCATAGCAAAATGGATGTACCTAAAAAGTCAAAGCGGCTTATAATTTGGAACGGAGGTAGTATAAACTATATGTAGTTTCTAACATTGTGAGTGCCATAAGAAACAATATCAACGAGTGAACTAAGATATGAAGAGATGCGATAGGTAGATGATGGAGAGAGAAGACATGTGCTTGGACAAAAAACTAAACTATCCAATCAAAATATAGTTTCTATGTCTTTGTGTCTATATGATTTCACAAATATAGAAACTACCACATAACTTCTAGGTTGGAACTGCCCTTAATATCATCTAGACACGTAGTCATGCAAGTTTGAATGATTGGTCAAGTAGTTTAAATCTACTAGCGAATTATAAGGAGAGAAAAACTAAATATTTAAAACTGAAGACCAGCCATATCTTCGTGCTAGATCACACAGATACCGTCCAAATTGACCAGAGCAGTGGACAAAAATTTAAACATGAGATATAGCATGGCATCAAATAGAGGCCAGATCTAACACCTCGTGTGCTCCCTTGTTTGGTGCTGCAGGCATTGAAAACTGGCAGTATGCCTCGAAAATGTACGACTTCCACTGGCCCTCTACCTGCAACGTGGTGCAGTTGTCACGTTCATAGATCCCCAACCGGGAGACCACAGGAGCAAGAGCACTGCATAAAATACTCCCTCCATATAGAATAAAAAAATGAAATCTTGCTTCTCAAACAATTTCAAGGTTGACAAAAATATATAAAAAGTACTAATATTTATAATTTATAATAAATATCACTAGATTAATCATGAAATATATTTTCATAATAAGCCTATTCAAATATATAAATGCTGATATTATTTTTCTATAAATCTAATCAAACTTGATTTTTTTAATCCTCAAGAAGCAACATATATTTCGATTCTTTTCGGGACGAGGCAATATTTTCCCGAGTCTGATCTCTCGCGCATGCATGGGGCTACCTGCATGCCCCTGATTACCATAACCATTTTACTCGGTGGCGAATAATATTTTAGTAGAAGTGCAGTATGATCACTGAAACAATCAAGCAACAAAACCAAACAGATCAAGCTAACTTTGGTATATATAAAAGGTAAATGCTTAATCATCCTGTGCACCAGGATTCACCCGTGCGGCATGCATGCAGACAAAAAAGGACAAAATGAAATGGACATGCCGTTGCTAGAGACCAAGACCGGCCACTCTGGTGTTAGGGTTCGGGGCTTTACGAGTTAAGGAGTTTCCATAGCTACTGGCTTAATTAGAAGGGGGTTTCCGGGGAGACCGCCAGATCAACGGTGTTGGTGGTCAAGACAATAATAGAGGGTAGGGCAGCTGGGGCGCCGCCCGCCGGGTGGGCGGTGCAAGTGACAGGGGCATCAGCCAGAGAAAGAGGCCGAGAAGGTCAGGATTAGCATGGTGACGGTGGAGGGCATAAGCAGTGAGCAACGGGAGTTTGGGAGGTGGTGGAGACAAGGGCGCGCTCGTGCCGGATCTGAAGTAGATAAAAAAACTCAGGTTATGTATGAACGATCATGGTCATGGACAGCAATGGAGGCGGCCGGTATCAGGCCCTAGAGCCGGGTGATGTATGTGGTGGCGCGCGGAACATAATAATAAAAAAATTGTAAGGTAGTAGTACGTGCAATCGAAGTTACTGCCACTGCTAATTGTCCTGCAGCAGGACACGACGGTAGTAACTGGTACGTCAGTGGGTAGACTTTCAGTTATTCCGAGAGTCAGTGTCCATGGGAGTGTGGGAAGAGATGGCAGAATTTGTAGCATGCAATGATGATGGTGGTGGTGCCTGTGGTGGTGGTGTCAGGACAGGCACTTCTCGTACCGATCAAACCTTCATTTCCAAGGCTTGGGAGTCAGAGAAGTTTGCACAGGCCAGGGTAAAAGTACACACATCTTTCCACATGTTCCCCAAGCCTATCCCATACCATTTTATCATTCCTCAATTCGTTCCCAGGCCAGTTTCCTCTCTTGCCCTTCTTCCTAGTTAGTATGTCCTATACGGAAAAAAGGACTAATTGATGTACTGAATACAGGGGGAAAAAAGAGATGATTTTGATAAGGTACAAAACCCGGCTTCAAGTCAACAACAGCAACAAGAGTTATGCATGACGACACAAGAAATAGCGAAAGGAAATGGCAGAAATCGAGCTACATATTCTGAAACAATATTAAGATAACTTACTAATTAACATGGGAAATCATATGCAATTCCGACGGAAATTCTCCACGATACAAATTCAAGTAAAAGATGGAAGAAGAAAGCTAAATCACTTAACCATCTAAGCTGCGTGCGGGCTGATCAATTATTAGAACGGCGCCGGACGGCCACCGGCGGCGCCAGGGTTCCATCCGTAGGCTGCTTCTGGCGGCAGCTGCACGTTGCCGAGCAGGTTCGGTGGCAGTCCCTGGAAGAGGCTTGGATCCACAGCGCCGGCGGCGGCGAGCTGCGCCGCTTGCTGCGCACCCGCGAGAATTCCTGCGCTGTCGGCCTGTGCCTGTGCCGCGAGCATGTCATCCTCCTCCAGCGGCAATCGCTCGTACACCGCGTTGGCGAAAGATGCTGCCATTATCACCACGGGCCCGGCTGCTGTGAGCGCGCCGACGACGCTGCCGCCCACCACCTGCCCCTGGCCGCCGGCAAGGTAGACGGTGAGCCCCGTGGCTTCGGGCGGCGCGGGCGGCGGGAGGAACGAGCCGGAGAGGGAGAGGATCTCGAACCGGCCGTGGAGGGCGACGACCGCGCCCTGGGAGGCCGGCTGCCGCAGGGTGACGTTGGCGACGGTGCCGGTGCCGCTGAGGACGCAAACCCCGCGCTGCCTGCGGCGCGCGAACGCCGTGATGCTCTCGGAGATGTCGCACCCCCCGGCCACCTCCATGACGCAGCGTGGTCGTCCTCGGTCTTGAGCTGCAGCTGGTGGTGATGCTGCTGCTGCTGGAGATGGTGATGGAAGTCGCGGGTGTTGAATGGCGGAGGAAGATGGTGACCGTGTATGGATGCTGAGACCGGATCCATCCTCACCTCACAGCACAGGCTTGCTAGGTTATTCTTTCCCTCCTTGCTGCTGCTAGTGCTAGCTCTCCTCTCACCCTCTTTCTTTTTTCTCGCGGCGGGATCTTTTTTTATTTCTGAGGCCTCAATCTTATCTGCTAACAAATCACTCAAGTGGCGGCCAGGGGCGACAACGAAACCTACGAGATGGAACAGTAGCAACGAAAGCAAAGGGAGCAGTAAACAAGCTAAGGAGGCCTGGGAGGAGCAGATCGAAGAATTAGCGAATTATCAAGGCATGTATACGAAAGCTAGGACTACTAGGAGAGGAGGACGGAGCTGATGAGGTCATGGCTGGGCTGTGCGGCTGTGCCTGTGCTGTGGTGTGTGAGACTGAGAGGAGGGCTGGGGGGAAAAGAGACCATGGATCAGATGGAAAGGAGGACAGCGTCCTGCCCCTTCTTTTTCTGTCTCGCTCTCACCTCACCACGCTTTGCCGCTGCTAGATTAGAAGAATGATAGGTGGGAGGGAGGGGGAGGAGGAGAGGGACGCCACCACCACCACCACCACCGCTACTACCCTGTACCGGACAAAGCAAGGAGGGAGGAGGCAAGCTAGGCACTTCTCATGTCAACCACCAAATTCTCAGCTGATTCCTCATTCTAGGGCATCTAACTAAACTAGCTATGCTAGGCTTTGTTTAGATTGCAAGTTTTTTCACTCTCTCTCCATCACATCAAATCTTTGAACACATGCATGGAGTATTAAATGTAGATAAAAAATAACTAATTACACAGTTTGATTGTAAATTATGAGACGAATCTTCTGAGCCTAGTTAGACCATAATTGAACAATAATTGTTAAATACAAACGAAAGTACTACAATGTCAAATACTGATTCCTAACTCCAATCTAAACATGGCCCTACTTTCTTTTTCTCTCCCCTTTTTCCCGGTAGATCCACGCCAACAGGCGGCAGCAGCGGAGCGCGGACCTTGATTAGCTAGCTCTCAGACAGGCTGGTTTTGGGGAGTCGCGCGACCGCTAACTAATTAATCATGCATGCTCAGAAGGGCACGGAGCTGCTGCAGTACTATATCATATCCCTTCAAGACCAGACCTTGCAGCTAGCCAGCCCTCGGTGTGGCCACCCACGCCCACGCCCTCGCCCAAAAGGCTCGCTTCCCACTGGTCCTCGTATCGCTATCCCATTGGTCCGACTTTGAAAGGTAAGGCCACTTAAAATTATGCCGACCAAGTTAGTTTGTTAATCCGGCCGGCCGTCCCCTGGGTTAGCGCGTAGCTAACCGCTGATTAATTAATATCAATAATGGGGTGCTCCTGCTGCCTCCAAAGCCAGCGAGAGCTCGCCAATTTATGTGTCGTTATGCTGAGTAATATTTGGGCCTTGTTTAGATTGCTTCAAAGTTCCAAGTTTTTTCACTCTCTCTCCATCACATCGAATTTAGAGACACATACATACAGCAGTAAATGTAGATAAAAAAATAACTAATTACATAGTTTGATTATAAATTACGAGACGAATCTTTTGAGCCTAGTTAGTCCATGATTGGATAATAATTGTCAAATACAAACGAAAGTGCTACAGTGCCAAATTTTTCTTAACTCTTGCCATCTAAACAAGGCCTTGATATATATAATTTGTTGATGTGTATAGCGTTAGACGACTCTTACGGTACGAAAGCTATAGCTCCGGTCTGTACCGAGAGTATAGTTTGATGTGCGCCCTACGTGAGAATGACATACATGACTGATATCTTCTAAGTGGTGTTGAAAAAGTAAGCATTTTTCATATTAAAACCAGAATATAAATCATGACGATCTCATATACTTTCGTGAACAGTCCTAACATACTAGTTAGATCGAATAGCATGAACAACAGCAGAATAAACGGCAACAAGATTAGGACAGCAGGCATAACGAATGGCATCATGATCAAGATAGTAGGCATACTGTAATAACAGATTGGATCACGGGGTGTGTACACTATGCCAGATTTGCATATCACTACCGGTTTTATCACTACCGGATTTATGAGAACCGACAGTGATGTATCTTCACTGTCAGTTATGAGCTTGAAAATAAAAAAAATGATTGGTGCTGGGCTAAAACCGACAGTGAAGGACCACATCACTACCGGTTTTTGGCTTGAACCGGCAGTGTTATGGCGGGCACTCATCACTGTCGGTTTAAGCCAAGAGCCGACAGCGATTGGGCACTATCACTGTCGGTTCTAGCCAAGAACCGACGGTGATAAGCCTATAACACAAAAAGGCTGCAACCGTCCTCTCCTTCCACATCTCTTCCATCCCGATAACAGAGGCGTGCGTTTGGACCCTTCCCTCTATTGTTGCGGCTGCTCTTCACCATGAAGCTAGTGCTTGGGTTTTGAAGAATGGCTTGATCTTTTTGCTTTAAGGTTAGTAACAAACATCTACTCCTTTGATTTTATTGCTTAATTAGCTTCGTTTTGATGGCTACATTGCTTGATTCTCATTCTAGTTCTTTCTCCAATCTAGAGAGCACTTTTTCAATTGGACATTTATACAAGGCTCAAATTATGGTGAATCCATCATCCAAAAGGTTGGTGTCTATGAACACATTTAAATTCCTAACTAATTATTCCATGGTGGTCGATCATCATTGTTAGTATGTGATGCCATAATTAGTTCTTAGAAGTAGAGTAGAATAGTTGTTCTTCAATATTGTGCAATAATTGTTTTTACTACGATTTTTCAATTTACAGGGCCGGGGCTACCAATTTCAATTTTTCAATAATTAGTGTACAATAATGTTTTCCAAAAAATGGTACTTTCGAGCTACAATTGTTGTTCATGAAGCTCGATTTCTTATTAATTCTTTGTAATTACTGTCTCAGTATTTTTTTTGTGCAGAGATGGATCAAGAGTGGATGCATCTGTCCCGAACGGACAAGCGATACATGCATGGTGTCAGCCAGTTTATCACCGATGCCAAAGCTCATGCTGGGAATGGAAACCCTGTCTTCTGCCATGCAAAGATTGCAATAATCATAGGAACTTTTTTTCAAATGGAGTCTATACGATCGCACTTGATTACCAGGGGTTCATGCCAAACTATACGATATGGACTATGCATGGCGAGGTTGGTGTGAATGTTCTGTAGGAAAACGATGATGATGTGGACATGCCTGACGTAGCCATCCACGATGCTAACGAGGAACCTGGTGTCAACACGGAACCTATGGCCACAGTTAATAATGTGTTTAGGAACACGCTAGCTGACGACACCGAGGATAACGATGGCATTTCTCAGCTGCTACGTAATGTAGAGACCGGATGTCTTAGTGAAAGACAACTGAGAAAGCTAGAGAAAATAAGACAAGATGGCAAAACACCATTGTATAGGAATTGTCCAATGAGCAAACTGGAAGCCGACATCATGCTGTTAGAGTTCAAATCAACAAACGGATTGAGCGATAAAGGCTTCGATCAGTTGTTAGGTATAATAAGGAAAATGCTCCTAGAAAAAAATAAGTTGCCAGAAAAGACATACTTGGCCAAGCAAATGATCTGCCCCATCGGTCTCGAGGTTGAAAAAATCCACGCGTGTTCCAATGATTGCATATTGTACCGTGGAAAAAATACAAAGACTTGGACAAGTGCCCCAAGTGTGAAGCTCCACGGTACAAGGAAGGGCCGTCAGATGAGGGTACCAAGACCAGAGGAGGTCCCGTAAAGGTCATTTGGTATTTCCCTATAGCTCCCCGGGTGCATAGGCTGTTTGCATGTGCAAAGTCAGCCAAGCTGTTGCGCTGGCATGGCGAAGAGCATAAGAAAGATATAATGATGAGGCACCCCGCCGATGGGCATGACTGGAGGACTGTTAATACTATGTTCTATAAGGACATCGGTGGAGAGATAAGGCACCTTTGGTTTGCTTTGAGCACAGATGGGATGAATCCTTTCGACCAGGTTAGAAGCAATCATAGCACCTGGCCAGTGATGCTCTGTATATACAACCTTCCACCTTGGGTCTGTATGAAGCGATCGTACATCCAGATGCCACTACTGATCCAAGGGCCAAGACAACCTAGGAATGACATCAATGTGTTTCTGGAACCAGTGATCGATGAACTAGTGGAGATGTTTGAAAAGGGTGTGCCGGATGTTTGGGACGAGTACAAAAAGGAACATGTCACGATCAAGGGAGTACTTATCGCTACAATCACCGACCTGCCAGGTCGAGGTTCGTTGTCTGGAGAGAAGACAAAAGGCTATACTGGATGTGTCGAGTGCTTGGACGACACCGATGCGGTAAATCTACCAAATAACTCAAAGATAGTTTATATGGGACACCGTAGGTTCCTACCTAAGGATCACCCTTACCGCAGGAATAGAAAAGATTTGAACGGTACTATTGAGAAACGCTTAGCTCCAAAATTTCGAGAGGGGCCTATGATACTTCGAGAACTCAACAAACTGGAGGTTGTCCTTGGGACGGGGGACAATGCAGTAGCAGCGCTTGATGGGAGAGTTTGGAAGAAAAAATCGGTTTTCTAGAAACTACCTTACTGGCCATTTCTGAGTGTACGCCACTGTCTTGATCCCATGCACATCACTAAAAACATGTGCGCTAACACTCTTAACACCTTGATGGACACCGGGGGGACATCGAAGGATTCACTAGCCACACGCCTGGACATACAACACTTGGAAATCATGAAGGAGCTGCATCTCGTGGAGCTAGAGAATGGCCAGTTCAAACTTCCGGTTGCGTCATGGACATTGAAGAAGGAAGAAAAGCGTGCGCTTATTTCTTTCTTCAATGAACTCAAAGTCCCGACGGGCTACTGTGCGAATCCAAAGAGGCTAGTGAACATGAGAGAACTCAAGTTCAACTATGGCCCTATGAAGGCCCATGACTGTCATGTCATTATGACTCAGCTGCTCCCTGTTGCCCTACGTGGTATGGTCCCCCCAAAGGTCTACGTCCCAATCATAAAGCTTTGCTCGTTCTTCAACGCGATCTCAAAAAAGGTCAATGATGCATAGCCGAAACTCTCGTTAGACTTGATATGCATTTTTCACCGACTTACTTTGATATCTCATTGCATCTGCTCATTCATCTTGTTGACCAAATTAGAGCCCTTGGCCCAATGTACCTGCATCAGATGTTCCCTTTCGAAAGATTGATGAAAGTTTTCAGGAGGTATGTTAGGAACAGATTCAGGCCAGAAGGGGGCATGGTTGAAGGATGGTCAATAGAGGAGGCGATTGAGTTCTGCACATATTATCTGGACATCAAAAGGGGCAGAGTTCCAGAATCTCGTCACGAGGGAAGACTACGTGGCAAAGGAACGATCGAGGAGAAATCTTAGATGACCCTGTTTCTTTCAGACAGGCACAATTCGCTGTTCTCCAGCAAGCCAAGGGTGTGATGTCATACATTGACGAGCATAGGCAATTGCTGCAAACTCTGTATCCGAGCAGGTCACAGGCTTGGCTGGATAAAAATTATAAGGAGGAATTTGTCAGCTGGTTGCGACGTCGATTGCTTGGAATAAAGTTGGGTAATCAACTGGATGCCTTAGCCAAGGGGCCTTCGAGTACATATCTTAAGTACCAAGGGTATGAGATCAATAAAATTCACATTTTACACGAAAAAGCAAGATGGAAAGAGCACATACCAAAATTGTGGTGTTCGTTTTGATGCTCACGACAAGAACGACAACGTGCAGGTGACATACTATGGTTTCATAGAGAAGATATGGGAGCTAGCCTATGGTCCGTTGAAGGCAGCTCTTTTGCGCTACCAGTGGGTCTGGCTCGAGGAAATCAACACTGACAGCGAAGGGTTCACTACCGTTGATCTCACTAAGACCGCATATAGAGACGACCCCTTCGTCCTTGTAAGAGATGTTATGCAAGTCTTATGTGCAAGGGACAACAAGACAAAAGGAAGGCTAAAAGTAGTCCTAGAAGGGAAAAGGAAGATTGTCGGTGTTGATGGAGTGACGAACGAAGAAGACTACAGGGGTTATCAGGAAATGCCTCCATTCGGGGTGAACGTACCCTTACCTATCCTTCAAGAGGGCGACGAACCTGCTTACGTACGAATTGATCACAATGAGGCCCTCATTGTTGATGCACCTAAAGATAGTTAGATTATTGTTAACTATGTAATCATTATGCAGACGTTGTATCAGTAATTCGCACTGAATATTTAATTTATATTTTGTGCGCATCTCTACAATTTAATTATTGACTATGTAATCAAATATTAACATGATGTTCACAAACACTATTATTTGATAATTGTAGACCATTAATTAATTATCATAGAATTAAATAATCAAGACACAAATTTTTGTGTTATTTTAGAATATAAACTAACTACATTATTTCTATTAATAAATAAATAAAGAAAAGCAAACTAAGCGAACTCTCTATCCTAGCTCAGCGGTTAAGGCCGCGCACTCTGTACTCTGAGACCCGCGCTCGAATCCCAGGCGGGCCAAACTTTTTTGATTTTGCATTTATTATTTAGTAGTGCATTACAATGGGATACAATATAAAAAATAAAACCATTCTAACCGAACTCCCTATCCTAACTCAGCGGTTAAGGCCGCGCACTCTCGACCCCGCGACCCGCGCTCGGATCTCAGGCGGGCCAAACTTTTTTATATTTTTTACAAAAAGGCTGCGATGGCAGGCTCCAAACTGACAATGTTTTTTTTATATTTTTTACAAAAAGATGGCGGTAGGGCCCTTCACTATCGGTTTTGGTTTTAAAACCGGCAGTGATAGCTTCTATCACAGTCGGTTGCTCAAACCGACACAGAAGGCCCAATTCACTGTCGTTTCTTAAACTAAAATCGACAGTGATGTGTAGATGCTCCTCACATGCCAACAGTGCTCCCATGACCACAACAGTTGGAACACTGCTCCCACCTACCCCGACAACTTTAGTTCAGAAATAAAAATGTACCACGACTGCTAGCCCCTATAAAATGGCCCTCAGCCAGGAGCTAGCCTCTCCATGCATATTGGTTTCAGCCAGGCCTTATTAGCCATGATACAATGTTTTCCTCTCACAACAAACCACAGATATCGTTATGCATCGTAGTCCACCAAAATGGTGCACACATGAGGCAACCTTCACTGTCGATTCTATTTAAAAACCGACAGTGATGTCCATGCCCCCCTATATAAAACAAACTGCCGGCCACATACATCGATCCCAGCCACCCACGAACTCTCTCAGTCTCATTTCTCACGTTTCACTCTTACTTCTCAAGACATCCACTCTCTCTACGTGATTTGGTCATGGCTCCTGCATTTTTCAATAGTATTGATATGTTGTCTTCTCCAATATTCTATCTATATTCATTTGATCTATATTTATATTCATGTTTCTTTGCATTCTACATTTATATATATTCTTATTCCTTGCATTCGATCTATATTTAATTATGTTGCCACATTTTACTTGGAAGAATTTTTTTGTGAATATATTTTATGTTCATATTTTTTTGTATTTTATCGATCAGGTGGTATGAACAACGGACCTCCCCCACCACAAGAACCAGGTTTCCACCCTGGCGATGAGCCATTCGCTTCTAATGTGGCCATTCCACGGTTCCCTGTTCTAGCTATTGTATGAAATATTTTCCAACATCTTTTGTTTTTTGATGCTAACAAATAAAGTGTAATTAGTTTAATATCATTGTTGCATGCATATATGTCGCAGACTATATCCCCAATAGATTGGCTGCGAACAGCACTTAGCAGGTTCTTTATCTCGGACATCATCGAGAACACGACATCTAATGCAAGTGGTCGGCTATGGAGGTGTGAACTCAGTTTTTTCATCCCTATGAGGGGTTCAAATCATCGAAACCATATCCACGGGATGGGAATACAGAGCCCGGACGTGATAAGCGCCCAATTAAGTGCCGTGTGCATCTATTTAGAGGCACTTTGACATATTTGCTATGATGTGCCTGATTTCTCGCACTTCAAGCCACTTGCTTTGAATGCTAGTGATATCCCCGTCCCGCAAGCAAGCGAATGGTTTGCGAGCTACAACCATGCGGATGTGGTAAAATGGTCACTTATACCTGAGTTGTGGTTATTTGTTGTTTATTATTGTAATAACATTCTCTAATTTTTTTCTTTTTCTCCGCATGTAGATTGTGCTACAGGACCTTACCTATGCTGCATGTAGCTTGTGGGCCGTTCTAGACCAAGCTACGGAGCAACTCGGGTATGATTAGTACTTCTACAATGGAAACCTCGGCCAGCTCACTATAGAAGAACACTAGTACTACATAAGGATTACTAACAAAGGCAGTGGTCATTCAGTAGGTTACATCTATGGCCGACTATTCTTTCGCTATTGTGAGGCACGAGAGAGTGCACTCATACGGGCATTGGACTTCATCGATACAAGCGGATACATAATTCGTGACATCAATTTCCATATATGGCTACAAAGGTATGTTAGTGTGCGTGGCCTGATCGATCCCAGCAGTGATTCTGATAGTAATTAATGTTTATTTAGCTAGGTTTTCAAGGTCGTAGTTTAATTGGGTTCTAATTTTAATATGTACGGCTTTGTGTATTTAATTATTGTCATGCATGTAATTCGTGTAATATTTGTTGGGCCACTAGAAATATACATTCTGGTGTCGTATTGGTCTCAAAATTATTCTCAGGCTTGCATGTGCCACATGTGAAGGAAACACCAAGTTTAGAATTTTCCAGAGATGGGTTGCTACTTTCTGAGGTTTAATTGAATTTCCACGTGACGACACCTATTAATTATAGGTTGAACTGAGTCTACCAATGAAAAGATCCAGAATGGTGCCAAACCTTTACATAGGCTCTAATGTGCCCTAGGGATAAGAAATTTGTGGAGGTGGATGAAAAAAAATCTATTGGATCCAAGATGAAATTCACCCTCTTTCGTCTCATTTGGCACAGAGAAAATATAATAAATAAAAAAATGATCAAAAAAATCTTAGATCCTATGTGGGGTCTTAATTTGGGTGTACATGCTTGCCAAAAAAATTTCAAGCCATTTCGACATAGGCGGAGTATACATGCTTCACAGAGGTACATTTGCCTTTTTATCGAACCCTAACTATACACATAGGTTATCAAGGTTTCTGTGGTTCATAGGCATTCCGGTGTCGTATATCAAAATTATTCTCAGGCTTGCACGTGCCATGTGTGAAGGAAACACCAAGTTTGGGATTTTTTGGAGATGGTTTGCTACTTTCTGAGGTTTAATTGAATTTCCGCACGACGACACCTATTAATTATAGGTTGAACTGAGTCTACCCACGAAAAGATCCGGAATGGTGCCAAACTTTTACATAGGCTCTAATGTGCCCTAAGGATAAAAATTTTGTGGAGGTGGATGAAAAAAATCTATTGGGTCCAAGATGAAATTCACCCTCTTTTATCTCATTCAGCACACAGAAAAATATAATAAATAAAAAAATGATTAGAAAAACCTAAGATCCTCTGTGGGATCTTAATTTGGATGTACAAGCATGCTAAAAAAATTTCAAGCCATTTCAACATAGGAATACATATGCTTCTATTTATTCAGTATATAAAAGAATTTTTTTAATATATATAAACATCAATGTCGGTTTCAAAAAACCGGTAGTGATGAGAAGAAACCGACAGTGATGCTGGTTATCACTGTCGGTTTATTTTGAAAACCAGCAGTAATATATAAAAAATTAAAAAAAATTATGCCAGCCCTCGGGTTTGAGCTCGGGTCTCGGGCTGTAGAGTTCAGAGACTTAACCGTTGTGCTAGTATAGGATGTGTGCCATGGTTTATTTATTTTTTATTTTTAACCTTTAGACCGCTTAATAAATTATAAAGTTAAACCAAAAAAATTGGGCCGCCCTGGATTCAAACACGGGTATCGGGGGACTAAGTTGCGGGGTCTTAACTGTTGAGCCAGTAGGAGGTATTCGAAAGAAGTGGAAAAGATAACTTACTTATGCTGTAACCGCTACACGGCAATCACTATCGGTTTAAAGAATGGCCCGACAGTGATATTTCTACATCACTGTCGGTTTAGACTTACAACCGGCAATGATGTACCCCCATCACTATCGGTTCATAATTAGAATCGGCAGTGATGAGGTCTGGTATAAAAGCCCGACGTGGGTTGAAATTATCCAAATTTCAACCCCGCGCCAACCGTTCCTAGCCCCGCGCTCCTCTTCTTCGACGCCGACACCCGTGCACCGCCTCATGCCGGAGCACCCGTCCACCGCCCCCCACGCCGCCGTTCCCAGCCCCGCGCTCCTCTTCTTCGACGCCGACGCCCGTGCACCGCCCCATGCCAAAGCACTCTCCACGCCGTCCACCACCCCACGCTGGAGCACCACCGAGGCCTTC
Organism: Miscanthus floridulus; assembly: GCF_019320115.1. Lineage (NCBI taxonomy): Eukaryota > Viridiplantae > Streptophyta > Magnoliopsida > Poales > Poaceae > Miscanthus > Miscanthus floridulus. The sequence continues at coordinate 47,873,341 of NC_089586.1, read as the reverse complement.
AGGAGCGCGCGGACAGCTACTTTTCCACCCCCATGGTGAGTGCGTGGCTCAGTGCCCACTAAGTGTTTGATGAAATGTCCCATGGTTGTTGTCTTCCCAATAGCAGCCAATTCCTATTCGATTGAGTTACATGTTGTTACTCCGTGGTTTAGCTATCCTTGTATGTACATGTTGTTACATAAACCAGTTAGTTTGTCCCTGAAGAGATTATGCTACCTACTGATTTGTTGAGGACCTAGTAATCATGGCCCTAAACTATTTAAGAACCATTGGTGTTATTTGCATGTTGTCGCAACAAGTTATTCCCTCGAGTCATAGCTAAGTGACCTTTTGCGCTGTGTGCAGTCTTAGTATTTAAACATTGATCATCAACACCTCTTGACATAGTTAGATTGAATATGTGACAATGATATGAGCATATCTGTCTCGAATAGTAGTTGCATAATGTTATGATATCTCTGTAGTTTGTAATTATTGCAAGCAATGGAAACTAGCAGTCAAAGGTACACGTTAATGACTGTGGACGTCTTATTTGTGACGGTAGGGAGTGTTTTGTTTGTCTAAGAGTTAGATAAGAATTTCTACTCTTGCTTAAGCAATGATGGATTCTTGTCAAATGTGTACAGGTATAATCGCTATAGGTAGAGTGTCAATTGATTTTGATGGAATGTATAGCATGCTTAAAAAATGCATTTATAGATGTTTGTTCCAGAAAAAAAGTTTAAAACAACTTTTAAAATTGGCTCGGCAGCAGCAGCAAGTATGATTACTAAACCACATTGATCTCCGAATAATAAACAGTCCAATTATTGAGGCAAATTTTTATCATGTCAAGGATAAAGAACATTAAATAGATTTAGTTTGGCCATATAACTTGAATAATAACTCTTGTTCAGTGAGTTACCATTACCACTTACCATATGCCTAATTAACTTAAATGTATAGGCAACCATGGCATGGTATGTAGTGCATGTTAGTCACATGCCTGGGATTTATCGAACCTAGGAAGATTGCTATGCTCAAGACAATCGCTACCCTGGTAATTTGCACAAAAAATACAACATAGAAGCTAAAGCTTTGAGGGTCTACTATAGTCATCCGGCCTACCTTGCAAACCATGAGCAACCGGCCTACTATGGTCCAATGAATACAAACCATGGCCATCCGCTGGCACTGGAGATCGAAGAGAAGCCACCCGCCAGAGATGTGAAGATTAGGAGAATTGCTCCTTGGTCTTGGAAAGATGTCATGCTTTTATTTATGGCTATGGTCATTGCTTTTCTTATTTGGAAGTTGATGTAGGCTTGGTTTCATAGAACAGTAGGTGGACTTTGTTGTATGTGGTCAATCAAACAATGAATTTGTTCTAGGTGAACGTATGCTATTATTTGACTTTGTTGTATGTGGACTTATTATTAGACTTTGCTTTAAACATATTATATATATATATATGAACATATGCTATTAGTAGTTATTCGTGGCCAAAACTAACCACGATCGTGTCACAGCCATGACTCATCGTCGCCTGTTACCCCGTCACCGAAGAACAGATTGGCAACAAGAAGCGGCTGATATCGCTGGGACGGGAGAGCCGCATGATTCGACAAATGGTGATGGTATGAATCAGGTCGGTGAGAACGAGCAGCCATGGACCTCGTCCGGCCTGCTCGATCTAGGTCAAAATGACCAAGATGGCCAGGTAACTTTGGTATCATGTGACTATGTAGCCACACACGCTAATCAATTGAGAGGGTCATAACTTACTTGGTGTCTCTAGCAGGAGCCTCCGCCGGTCGAGGAGCTAGAGGGTTCGAGTAGCAGGAAGGCTAGATCCAAGCGAGGCGTGTCAAAGATTCATGTTGGTAGGAATGCACACTGGCACATTACTGAGTTTGATGAATTCAGGGATCCACTCTCACCGCCTATAGCTTTGACCAAATACAAGACTATCCTCGGGTTACTTGTTAGGGACTTCATCCCAATTAAGTACAGGAAGTGGATTGGGAAAGATGATGACCGATGGAGGCTTCCCGAAAGCGAGAAGGATTACATATGGGAGTCAAGATCCCAGAGTATTTCACTTTCCCAGCCAAGTATGATAGGGAGTTAGTCAAGAAAAAAGCAAAAGAAATCATGGGGACATGCTTCAAGAATTTCAAGGGGACATTGTACAAGAATTTTGTCCTCCAAAATAAAGAGCCAGATTTCGATGGTGGATAGTTTAGCAAGCAGAAGGACTTCTGGCAGGATTTCAAGGAATATAGGTTATCCGAGGAGTACTTAGAACTGAGCAGGAAGAATAAGGAGAATTCACAGAAAGCGATGAATCCTCATCATCTCGGCTCTCGTGGCTACGCCAAAAAGATGCCAGAATTTGAAGCAGAACTTCAAAAGATGGATCGCCTTGCTAAGGAAGGTGTTCAGGTTGAGACCACTGATTGGGAGCCCAGATCGGTATTATACTGTATGGGGAGAAATGTACGGCATGCCAAGGATGGGAGCTTTAGCTCCTCAAATCAACCCATGAGCAAACTCATCCAGAGGATCTCCTAGGTAACTGAGGAGGTGAGGCAAGGGACTCGCACTTCTAATAGGGAGAAAGACGTGCTCACCCAAGCACTCGGAACCAAGGAGCTCCCTGGTCGCACTAGAGGAACCGGTGTTGTTCCTTGGAAACTAGCATTCCCCCAAGAATCTAACACTTACCGGAGCTGCTCGAGGGGTAGAGCGGAATAGGAGGCAGAGTATTTGAGGAGACTAAAAGAGATGGAAGACAGAATGGAAGCACGGATTGAGGCGACCATTGAAGCACGAGTCGAGCAAATTTTGTTGTCCAAGGGGTTAGTAGTACCATAAAACCCTACTCATACTGCCTTTAGCCCACAGTTTAGGGGTCGCAGCAGCTGTGGATTGACCCCGCTCGACGAAGAAGAGGCGAATGTGCCTCATCCGGTGGATGACATCACTGAACCCATCAATGTCAGGTTGTACATCCATCAGGAATGGACAAAGGACAAGGTGGCGCTCGGCTAGGCCTGGCCTACGGGAGATGGGATAATTAATGGCCACCCAATTCCACTAGGGTACGCTTGCATCACCATTGACAGAATACTTGATAAGAAGTATAACAAGATACCCATTGAGTACCCCGTAGTGGAAGACAAGCCAAAACTTGGTCAAAACAAGGGCTCTCAAGTGGCCTGGCGCAAGCGCTTCATTAAGCTTGACCATCAATTGTCCTCTGATGATGAGGATGACTACGAGTCTTTGCCCACCTACGATGATCACTCACCATCTCCCAATAGAGATCACTCCCCTCCTCATCCGGAGCCATCACCCCTGAGAAGACAGAGGTCTCCTTCTATTCCTCCTCGTCCGACTCCATCTTCATCAGCCCCGAGAAAAGAGACTCCTCCTCCTCCTCCATCTTCATCAGCGCTGGGAAAATAGAATTCTCGTCATCATCCTCCTCCACCTCAGCCCAAAATAAGATCAAGGACATCCTCGCAGTCGCAGAAAAGGTCCTCGGATTCAGTTGCTAATGCTCCCAAAGTGGACCAACAGAAAATAAAAAGGCCGTTCAGTGGCAGCGTTACCACCTTGATGAAAGAAAAATTTGCAGCACACATCTCAAAGGAAGATTGTGTTAGTTTCATCAATCTCTGTGCCTCACTGCCTTCATTTTTGTTGAAGTCCGAATTCGAAAGGCAAACACAGAATAAATACGCTACAACAAGAGACGAAGAAATACACAATAAAGATTTAAGGAACATACAGAAGTACATCGAAGACAACCCATGATTAACCATGGAAGAGGCCACGACCATCTATTATGATGTACAAGGGATGACAACACCGACAATGAAGTATGAAAAGGGCAATCTTTTGGTTCCCAATCATGAGTATAAAAATCTGACAACATATATGCGCCAGTTACATGAATATTACATGGCTCAAGCAACAGAGATGGACGACTTTGATTTTGAGGTTATTATCTGTTTGCCACATGTTTTCCATTATCCTGAAGAAGAGAAGTTCGATATCGAGTGGGAGTGCTTGTTCCAGCTATACCAAAAACACTATCTTGATGTTCAAATGTTGACGCTGTGGACTATGTAAGTACCCTACACACACGATTTTACAATTAACTACTCTCTCGAGACACAAATTGTTAACTTTTGAGCATTTCCCATGATTTTATGTAGGTGTATAGCAAAATTTTGCATTCTAGAAAGCAAATGAGATTACATAGGCTTCTTGGACTCCATGCGAGTCAATGAGAGGACATGTCTGGGCCTCTATGGATGTGATGTGGAAGACCTAAAACAGAGATTGATTGCTGTTTTTGATGAATTCACGATGAAGAAGAAAACCTACATACTTCTAGCCTACAACTGCGAGTATGTCTTCTTGACTTTTAATTTTATGCTTCTTTTTTTGTTTAGATTATTCGATAATTAGGATTCTGTGATTGCAGCAACTATTTCGTCTTCATTTGTGTTAATCTTGCCAAAAATCTGCGCGAGGTGTGGGACTCAAAGAAAAAACCATTTCATCATCTGGATGCACTGGTGGCAGTGCTGAATTAGTAAGCGATCCTAATAACATATTATTTTCTAATCACACATACCGCTTTCTAATGTTTCTCCTTTTAATATTGCTCAGTGTCCGAAGAAGACATATTGGTGGGACGCCGGTCCCATTCAAGGTTATCGAAATGGAGGGGAAGTACCTATCACAGCCGGCGGGAAACAATGAATGCGGGTTTTATGTAATGTGGGCAATGCTTCGCTACATCGGCGCGAAATCGAAAGAAGCCGATAAGTTGGTGTGTATAATCCCCATTTCATTTATGTCTGTTAATAATTCAACAAAATGATTTACTGTTCCTATTTGGATATCATCTTTTTTGAACGACAGCGCAAGAAATATAAGCACGAAAGGCTGCTAGACATGGAGATCATCGCACTACAATCGGAGCTGGCAAAATTCATCTTAGCCAAGGTATTAGAAAAAGATGGGGTATTTTCCATTGCACAATCCGTGAAGTACAACGACCAGTATGGCCCAGAGCAGCTCGCCAGATTATTGTAAGAAGTCCGAGAAGCATTGCACAATCTGTGAAGTCCGAGAACATTTCTTTTTTTGTTTTGAGTTATCGAGATCTTGATAAGAACATTTGAACTGTAACCGTGACATTTGTAATGTTTAATATTGATGGACCTGTCGTCTACGTAGCATATATAAAGCAAAACCCGATTCCATGAAAAAAAATTAAAATAAATTATAAAACAATAAAATACTAACGGGCACCGCCGGTTAGCAACAAACCGGCAGTGTTGTCGTAACCATCACTGCCGGTTAGAAATAAACCAACAATGTTGGCTTGATCAACACTGCCGGCTTGAACCATGAACCGACACTGATGGTTACAACAACACTACCGGTTTGATCCATGAACCGACACTGATATTTACTACAACACTGCCAGTTTGATCTATGAACGGACAGTGTAGGCTTGCTCAACACTGCTGGCTTGAGCCAAGAACCGACACTCTTGAAGCAACCGTCACTGTCGGTTGGCACTACAAAACCGACAGTGTTGTTCAACTGGACACTGCCGGGTGGAGCCAGGAACCGACACTATTTCCTATAGACAAGTGTCTGTTTTTAAGGACCGGCAGTGATGTCAACCCCCCATCACTGCCGGTATATCACTGTCGGTTCAAAATCCGGCAGTGAAGTGGGTTTTTGAACCGGTAGTGATGTCCAGATCTAGGGTAGTGGTACCTTTAGTCTGCGGGGGAGACGACATTACTGGTGGTGGAGACGTTGTAGCTGCTGGTAGCACAAAGTCATTGATGAGAGGTGGAGTAACGTTGCCGTTGATGATGTGGCGAATCTGCTGGCGGCGCAGACGACGTCCCAACGCAGCCTACTTTGGAAAATGAGCCGTCGTGCAGGTTGGGAGCAGTCACACGAAAGCACTTCCCAAAAACCTTATTCATCCTCTCCGAGTGCAGGATCGCAAAGATGAGGGTTCTGGAGACCTGCTCTATCGAACACCGGTGCACGTAGACGCTCGGGATGGAGAAGCTACGACGGCGGCATAACAGCGAGAAGAGACAAGAACCCTAGCTTGATTAGATACGTTTTGGCATTGGCCGATAGGCAGTATATATAGGACTGTTCGACCCAATCTCTGTGGTATGATCACGATCTAAACCGTTTAGGAATCTTATCTGCAAACTTAAAGACCCAGTAATCTATACCTAATATTAAAGAGGCAAAATTTCTCTCCACCCATTGTCTTGGTCCGTCTCCTTCTAACTCACACATGAATGTGAAAATTGTCTTTGATCGTCTCTCTACATCTCTCCTATTTTATATAGACAGTTAGGAATCATAATCCAAATTGATCCCCCGTTCCTAATCCAGTTCCAAATAGGAAAAAATAGAAATCTATTCCTAATAATACTAACCACGGCAAGTTTCTTAGTTTCGGTTTTTTATTTTTTTCAGTTTTTTCAAGAATGTTCGGATTTTTTCCTTTTTGTTTTTTTGACGTAGAGACCAACCAGAGGATGGAACAGAGCTCAAAGTCCTCGTCGACCACGGTTTTTTCTGATTCTTTTTTCCAGTTCCAGCAATTATATTTCTTTATTCATCACGTTCACACGTTCAACTAAATACATAGAATCAGGTAGATAAATATAATAAAATAAAATAAAAACAAAATTATCGGCTTTGAACTCCATAACTTTGACTGATGAGAAAATAAATATTTCCACCAACATGTTATTAATGTATTAAAAGCAAGACTCATATTATTATTATAACCTGATTTAGTGGATAGTTCAAAATAAAATCCTGAAGTATGCACCAGTGCCATTGCCGACAATAAAACATGGAAAATCGAGATCGGCCTTCTGTCATAATTCTCACACATAGTAGCCCTTGGTATCAATAACTAATTCCATGCTAATTTGAGTTACAGATTGTTACGTGTCTTCAAAATATTTCATATAATTTGATATTTAACTGCACTAACGAATTATAAAAAATAAAATTAATTATATCTACGAGCAAATATTTTTGTGCTTAGCAATGCTAGAAAAAAGTTTATTAGGACCTTATTTTAATTTGAAATAAGCTTAATTATATATTGTCATATTATTGCCAACATTTGCTTATATTTTGGATGTCGTCATAGAATAAATTATAGCTCTCAATTTTTATAAAAAGGGAAAAAACATATAAATATGTAGTAAAAAATCCTCAGACATAGTAGCCCTTGGTATGTAGCACTTTTTCTCCTGTTGTAATTCACGGGCACGTTTACTAGTCAAAAACTAAAACTATAAAAAGAGGTACGCCACCACAAGGGGGAGCCGGATTTCGGTGCGGAGCCAGATTTTGTATGCAGGTGCCTCGTGCCCACGCCCTTCACCCTTCCCCACCCGGCGAAGTAAGCGCATGTATGTGGGCTTCCTTTCTCCTCCTCACGCTGAACTCATAGGAGTGGAGAGGACTTCCATATATATTTAAGTATAGCTACCTCCACTTTGACAAGACTAAAGAATTCTTACTTCTACTCTTTGATATTTCTCTAGGAATTTCAGAATTTCTTATTTGGGCCAAGCCCATATATTCTAACGACTGGTACCGAGTTTGAAGGGCCAAGAATTAGGAATTAACATGGCTAGACGTATAATGTGGTTGTGTTTTTTATTACCTTTTTTTTTGTAGCGAATTTCAGTCGAAACGGATGTATCACGCACACATGCGATGGTCTGAATTTTAGTAAGTTGCCCATATTACGATTAACCGTATCCTATATGAAAATGTGGAGCTCATATATCTAAAACACGGGCTTGCATGATCACTCCTGATATACGTACGGCATTGTCATCCATTGGCTTCTATTTGCCATCGATTGCATCATTTCACAGTGATTCACAGCAACATGCCACGTAACCCACCTTCCACATGCCAATCACTATCGAGTTTCCATGTTACCAAAATCTATTGCTAAAATATTGATGTATGTAATTATCAAATAAAGTATGCGTGTAAGTTCAATGATGAAATATCTAGCATGAAGATAGTGCCATTTGAATCAGAAAGGAACTAAACAGTGACAACCCATTCAAATTTATACTTTACCTAGAACATATTGTATCATTTTGGGGGTATATTTAGTTCCTAGCCACACTTTGACACAATTCATCTTAGGAAATTTTTATCAATTTAGCAAATGTTTGGTTGGCAACTAAATTTGGCAAGTTTGTTTTAGGTTCCACATGTAATAGATGAGTAGCAAAATGTGACAAGATTCCCTACTCCCTAAGTGTTAGTGTGAAATTGACAAGGAAATTAGAAAATTAATTTCCAGGTCGTTTCACCGACAAAAAACTACCGATTGGACAAAAGTGATAAGGATAGAAAAGTTGTATATCGGTGAAACAATTTCCTTGTTAGTACCCCAATTTCCTTGTCTGGTCGATGTCAACAAGCAAATTACCAGCCGCGAGGTCTAGAATTCTATCCCTATCGAGTTCAGACGACAGAAAAATAAGATTTACCGTCAACGAATAAATTTCTGTCGATTATAGTCAGAAAAATTATTTACCACAGGGAAATTAAAATCCACAAACTAGTTTCTCAAATAATTCATTCATTCATATTATAGTTTATATATATATATATATATATATATATATATATATATATATATATATATATATATATATATATATATATATATATATATAACATCACACACCACTATAGAAAGCTAAACACCGCCGGCTCCAGAACCCTCACTACCGACGGTTTTAGCCCCCATTGGTGTATGTCGGCGGTGATCGGCGACCTTTATCTCTTCTGGTTGCGCGCCGGCGGTGACTGTATTTTACCACCGTCGGTCCGGCGTACCATTCCGCGGTGATGATGCGTCCATCGGTGCCGGTCTGGAGTACCATCCGACGGTGATGATACGTCCATCGACGCCGGCCCTGCGTACCGTCCGGCGGTCATGATGTAACCTTTGACGCTGGCCTGGCGTATGATACGATAGAGATGATGTAACCATCGACGCCGGTACGGCGTACCATTCGGCGGTGATGATGCGTCCATCGACGCCGGTCCGGTGTACCATCCGGCGGTGATGATGCGTCCATCGTTGCTGGCCCGGTGCATCATCCGGCGGTGACTATGTACCTATCATCGCTGGGCCAGCGTACCAGCCGTCGGTGATGATGGCCCTATCGATGCCAGACCGATGTACCATCCGGCTGTGATGACGAGAACATCAATGCCGGCCTAGCGTACCATCCGTCGGTGATGTAGGCACTAGCGCACACGGTTGGTGTGCCCTCCGGCGGTAATGAGGGCCAGCATCACCGTCGCCGTTGTGTTTGTTCCGGCAGTAATGTTTTGTCCATTACCGCCGGCGTTACCAGTGTGCATCATTATTGTTCACAATACATTATAGCACCAACAATACAGAAATTTCATGGCTTACGCATCTCTAGCAACGTATATATTTTTTAGAACACCATCGACACAAATATCCATAGAAAATGACAGCAACATACATAGTTTTCAACCACAGCGACATAACGTCCAAATCCAACCACAACGAATATATAGTTTTCAGAACACAAACAGACGTCCAAAATGAAACCGGCATTCCATGGTTAGAACTATAGCACCTTGATTAGATAAGGTGATGGTCTCTATAATGAAACCACCAAGATCTTCTTGCAGCCCAGATATCTCCAAAATGGTCAGCTCCACTAAAGATGATATTATTGTCAGCAACACAAGAAAAAAGGTGAAGCACACTTAAGACAAGCTTTGCTACACAGTCTAAGTAGGTCGCTAGGTTGTCAATTGACTGAAGGGCTTCAGAGGCCAACCTCTAAGCCGAAGGAGAGAACATAGATGAGGATGCATGCGCATCAGATTCCTCTCACGCAAGAAATCACTCCAATACTCTTGCTGATGTGGGTATTCACTCCATTCTGGCTCGATGCCCTTCCTTACATATTGGGAGTTCAGGTAGTACCTCAAATACTTGAATGAGTTGCCCATGATAAAGAATGTCTTATCCTTTACCACTTCTTCATCAAACACATCCGGAAAAACAAACAGTTCCTATGGAACCACCCATTCGCTGCCTGGTTGTTTCCAGTACCTGTACTTGATTGGTATGTTGTCCTTCACTAACACCGAGCTGGCCGTCTTGTAAGGCCCCATGGCACCAAATGGCACCATGGGTTCTCCAGCCGGATCCAACTCGGTGATAAAATGTTTACCGGTGCACAACTTGCTCCGCCCTCACCTAGCCTAGCGCCTAGGAGGCCTATATGATGTGGTTGTGTTACTCTCGGTGGGAGCTTGCTCCTACACATATTGATCAAATACTTAGGCTGTAAGATTGTTCTACATATAACAGAGTAATTGAATTAGCTACGGATAAACGTAGATGGATTACCCCACCAATTCCCCCAAGGTCGAGGTACCATGAAGGGGATGGCTCCACAGGTTCTCCGGACGGATCCAACTCGATGATACCCCCGCGCCTAGCAGGCCTATCTGCTATGGTTGTGTCATTCTTGGTGGGAGCTTGCTCCTGCACATACAAATCAAATACTCAGGCTATAAGATTGTACTATATATAATAGAGTAATTGTCTTAGCTACTGAAATACACAGATGGCTTACCCCATCGATTCCCCCAAGGTCAACGTACGAGGAAGGGGACGGCGGGCATATAGCCTTAGGCACTGGTGCTTCATGAGCAATGAGCCTTGCTTTTTTCTATGTAAAACAGGAGGGGTTCCCCCTTAATGGGATTTTTTAAAATGAGCTGTGCATATACTCCCGCCATCCTTGTACAAGTCCTAATAGAACACAATGCTGTGAAGCCATTCAATTCAAAAGTCAAAACACAGCAAAAAATGACTTGATGCTAACTAGCAAGCTCCCACCGAGAACATTCAAATATGTGTACACATAACCAAACTAAAATCTTCATAGGTGATGACGAACCTTACGATGAAGGTGACGTACAAGTTGTTTTGGACCTACACAAATAAAGCAAGCCTTGTTCAACACCAGATGCATGCCCAAGCTCCAGATGAGTATATATTAATGCCGTGAACTCAATAAAATATGAGCAAACCGAGTGTCCTGGCCATGCGTGGCACTTGGTTGCATTTACAATGTATTTTTACATATTCATAATGCCTTATTACTACATTTACAATGAATTCATCATAGATATTATTGGACAAAATGATGTAATTTGGGGATAACACAACTTCTATTTCTATGGATTGCAGATCTCAGAGAAATATATGCCAAATTGTTCAAAAAAAATTACAGGTTATTTTTATGGATTGCAGATCTCAGTGAAATATATGCTAAATTATTCAGAAAAAATTATAAATTATTTCTATAGATTGTAGATCTCAGAGAAAGATATGCCAAATTGTTCACAAATGTGAGAGACAGAACATACCAAAACGCAGATGCAAATGGATGCAATGGATTGGAAGCTCAAAGAACAAACGCCGATAATATATGACAATAAACTATAAAGGTGGAGGATAGGTTAGACTCAAAGGGGACCAGGGCCAATCCAAAGGTTGTTTACCTCAGATGTGTAGGAAACGACAGACAGAGAGATGGAATTGGACGGTGAAAGGTCCTAATGGCTAGAGGGGGGTGAATAGCCTATTAAAAATTCTACAACAACACTTAACAAACTGGTTAGACAATTATGAGGCGAAGCAAGTGTTGCACTAGCCTACAAAAATTGTAAGACACCTACCACAATTCTAGTTTATATAGTTTCTATCCACATAATAGCTATGATACTACACTAAGTTAGTGTGCTCTCAAAAGCTAACTAAAGATCCACACTAACAAAACTAACAAGCTCTCACAACTAGCTACACTAAAGAGCTTGACAACTAGTTTGCGGCAATGTAAAGAGAGTGAGCGAGATGGTTATACCACCGTGTTGAGGAAGGAGCCAATCAATCACAAGAATGAATAACAATACAAACTAATCACCTCAGAATCAAATGATGACACAATGATTTTTTTATCGATGTTCACTTGCTTGCCGGCAAGCTAGTCCTCGTTGTGGTGATTCACTCACTTAGAGGTTCACGCGCTAATTGGCATCACACGCCAAACCCTCAATAGGGTACCACACAACCAACACAAGATGAGGATCACACAAGCCACGAGCAATCCACAAAAGTACCTTTTGGCTCTCCGCCAGGGAAAGGTCAAGAACCCCTCACAATTACCACAATCGGAGCCGGAGACAATCACCAACCTCCGCTCGATGATCCTCGCTGCTCCAAGCCATCTAGGTGATGGCCACCACCAAGAGTAATAAGTGAAACCCGCAGCGAAACACGAACACCAAGTGCCTCTAGATGCAAACACTCAAGCAATGCACTTGGATTCTCTCCCAATCTCACAAAGATGTTGAATCTATGATGGAGATGAGTGGGAGGGCTTTGGCTAAGCTCACAAGGTTGCTATGTCAATGCAAATGGCCAAGAGAGTGATCTTGAGCCAGCCATGGGGCTTAAATAGAAGCCCCCATGAAATAGAGCCATTGTACCCCTTCACTGGGCATTGCTCGGGGTGACCGGACGCTCTGGTCAGATCGACCGGACGTAGGACCCTAGTGTCTGGTCGCTCGATGCTTGCCACGTGCATCGCCTTCAAACGCTGATCGACTGATCTCAATGGTCTTTGTTGCTCCTCTTTTAAGGTGTCTAGGAGCAGTTGGCCACCGTCCAACAGGAGTTGGTCGCTGTCCAGGAGCAATTGGGAGATGTCCTGGGTAAGCTGGACACCGCACATGAATTAGAGGGGAAGTTGCGCGCCTCGGCGCGTAACGTGACAATGCGCACGGAGGAGCACCGCCTTGAACTCATGTTGCTTCAAGACGCGACACTCATCACCGTCAATGTGGTGTCACCCATGGGGGGCAACCTCAAGGAGAGCCTCCATGCCATGCACATGCGGGTCACAGCGGTGGTTACCCATGGCATCTGTCATGGGGCCGCCACGGCCCTGGCCGCTGCTCAGCTCCGATCTAGCCTTGACCTGAACAAGGTGGAGCCAGGGTTCCTACCAAAGTCATCATGGGATGACATTGAATAGATGGTAGGTGAATTCACCAAGTTGGCTAACGCCGTGTAGCGGTGGTGCATGTAGCAGACATCATCAATAATGTTCCCGATGGGGAGTAGCTTGCTTGTGAACTCTCCTCCGTATCTTGTAAATAACATTAAAATTTCAATAATAATATTTTATGTTAACTACTATGGACACCATCTATCGTCTTAATAATGAAAAATAGGTGAAAAAACTATGGACACCGTCAGATCATTGCGCACATGTACACAGTTTCATACGCCAATGGACCTAAACTGCAAACCAGTGCCATCAGATCATTGTTGCCTTTTCCCAATTAAAACAACTACAATAACGAACTCACTGGTCTATCACATTGGTCGAGTAAAGAGCCTATGAAGCCTGAGGTGTTTGGTTTGAGCCTCTAGTGTGACAAATTTTTATGCCATTTTGTACAATTTTTCCCCTTTTGAGCACCTAGTGCCCCACTGTCAGCACATAATTGTTACAACCAGGCCACCGTTGCCCATTAATTCCTCATTCCCTTTCTCTATTCCCATTCTCATTCTCTTCGACGAACCGTAGCTCGGCGGAGGCAGCGATTGAAGGCAGTGGATGAAATTGAAGGCAACAGAGAATCTCCGGTGTGCTATTGTGGCTCAGGCGTCCTTTTGGAGGCTAGGCGGTGGGGCTTCCCCATAGAGCATGGCAACATTGGTGTCTATGTTTGTTGTGTGCCGCAGCAGAGGCGACATATCTGATTCACATTTTTCCTTTCTCACCTTTTCCCGTTCGCTTCACTGTTTTGGTCCTTACTTGAACATTAGGTATACAACAAATATTCTAGCATTAGAGATCTGGTTAGACCAATGATGATGAAAAGAATTTGGAGGTGGCACTGGTTGGTTCTCTCCTGATGTCTTGGTTTTTTACATATGTTCAGTGTTCTTACTATAAATGGCTATGTGCAACTAGGCCTGTTAATTATCAAGTGCTTGCTTGATTATACCTAATTTGAACTTGTAACATATCTGAGGCCACATTTCTGTGCCAATGATGTCTATATGGTTGTTGGATGTATTAGGATGTAGCTCATATGTTTGCTTTCTGTGTCTTCTCCTTGTTGACAACCAAGTTATAGTTATCCATTTGGTTCGAAACAAGAGGAAGGCATTGAAAGCAAATCAATGCTTTGTGTCCATCATTCACATGACTGAGGTCACTAATGTTTAAGCTACACATGTTGCTACTGATGCCAATGATGATCACTACCACTTGTTCACTAGCATTCTAATTGTCAAAACTAAGGTAGCCTGTTTGGGTTGTGCAGATTTGAGATGAGTCATCCATGCTATGTTGTGTTCAATGGTTGTGAGCCAGGAGTTTACTACAACTGACCTGACTACCAGGAACAAGTTCATAGGTTTTGTGGTGCTTGTTATAAAAAGTACAACTCCTATGAAGAAGGAATTGCTGCCTTCAAGTCAAGAACTAACTCAAATCCACCCTTAGTTCATGATGATGACTTCTATCTTCAAAACCCAATAGCTACTCCACCGTCTTTTTCCTTCAAAACTGTTGTAATTGTAGTCCTCTTAATCTTTGTCTATCTCCTATGGAAGAAGCTTTGAGCTCATGTACTAATTGTAAGTGTGATGGTTAGACTTGATTTAACTAGAATTGTAATGGTTATAGCTCCATTAACTACTACTCTAGTTTGAGTTATATATATCTATGTGGTGCTACTCTAAATTCAGATGAGGTCAGACCATAAAAATTGTTAATGGTTGTTAAAGTTGCACTTTGGTATCAGTTGTGGACTTCACTGATGGATCTTTGTCAAATTATTTTCCTCTTTAGTGATCTCATTACTAAGGAAGCTCTCATCCTACTACACAATGATGATTGTAGGCTATTTGAAATGGAGGCGGCCCCCAACAATAGGAACGCACTGGCCAGCCTCATAGAGGTTGTTGTTCTAGAGATCCTACGCCGCCTCCCCACCCACTCCTTGTTCTCACTATATGAATTTATGTTTGAACATTGTTGGTATTTATTAAGCAAATAGAATATGAAGGATTCTACAAGAGAATAGAATACCATTGTAGCATTTTACTATGAGTATTCTAGGTATCGTAATTTATATTTTACCACAGGGAAACAATGGAGTAAAGATTGATTGGATAACAGAGGAATGTCTACTAAGCAACATACCAACATAGCTAAAGCAGGGGTGAACATAATGATAGGAATAAAGCATAATGACACTCAGGGGATAGTTCACTAAGATAGTGTAAACTAGTCAACTCAGGAGAACAATGGGTGAGGTAGATTCCTATGATATTCTTATTACATGTGTCGGGTACCATAAAAAGGGGTCCCCTAAACAAGAACCGAAAAAATCGCTTAGACCTTGTAAATATCGAAGCCAAGAGACAACCACTGGTGAACCCCGACCTTATTCGAGGCCCGGCTGGACCACCCGGCCCACCTCGAAAAAAATCCAAGCTCACCCGAAGTGGGCTCGGCCCAGAGGCCCAGAATGAAACCACGAGGCCTCGGATGAGGTACCGATTCTCCGACTCACCCAAAGCGGGCTTGGCCAAGAATGAAACCACGAGGCCTCGGACGAGGTATTGATTCTCCAACTCGCCCGAGGCCCCGCGCCACAAGGCCTCAGATGAGGTACCAGTTCTCTGCCTCGCCCGAGGCCCCACGCTACAAGGCCTCGGACAAGGTACCGATTCTCCGCCTCACTCGAGGCCCTGTGCCACAAGGCCTCGGACGAGGTACCGATTCTCTGATTCGCCCGAGGCCCCACGTCACGAGGCCTCGGACGAGCACTCAGTTACCGACTCGCTCGAGGCCGGCTTGGCATCAACCCTGTCACCACCACCTTGACCGACTTCTCTGATAGGATGTCACGTCCAACCAACGTGTCCAACCACTCCCGCGACGTTAGCTGAACGGTGGCACAATACAGCGGAGTGGCCGATAAGACGGGAGTCACATCGATGCCATGCCACCTAGGACAGGACGGGGCAGGGGTTTCCGGTTGCTGCGCTTGGCACTGTGCCCACGGCTAACACCCGTGCTGCACTGTGCTGCCTAACCCCTGCTCCAAGGACAGCGTGGCATGGAAAGTCAAGTCCGGGTCCCTGTAGCCTCAGAATCGACGTACAAGACCAACTGCTCCCTCCGAGCCTCGGCTATCCGCTTTCGGGCTCCTGTAGCCTCAGGACTCGCACCCACCGAGCCCCGGCACTCTGGGACCGGCACGTCGTCCGCAGTACGCGGCATGCGCTGCGTCAAGCCATAGGAGCTCCCATGTCATGCATAGGGCCAAGCTCCTGTATCCTCGGAGTCAGCACACCCGCGCCATCGCATCTACCCAGCCTCGGCTCTCCGTGCCGGTCAAACATATAGTGACCAGCACGCCTCCAACAGAAGAAGCTGCACATGCCACCACAGGAGCTCCCACGTTGCACAGGATCAGGTGTGACTGGTGCGTCGCTCCAGTGCATTGAGGACAAGGCCGCTCCACTGACCATGCCACCACAGTGACGAGCTACAGGGCTCGGACATACCGCCTCTGCTCACAAAATGCCACGTAACAAATCCATGTACCGCCCCTGTGCCTCCCTTCAACTATAAAAGGGAGTGACCAGGGCCGCTTCTTGGGAGTTGACTCACATGTGCAAGCAACGCACAACGCTCTGTAATACACACACTCTCTCACTGCAAGAGATCAACATCTCAAGCAACCCACGCCACTCTACGCAGAGACCTGGTACTAGCTCCCTCTCTTGCTCAGCTTGTAAGTCCCTACTACAAGCACCTCGGTGCAAGGAATACAAGATCGCTCTCTCAGACTGGACGTAGGGCACCTATTGCCTAAACCAGTATAAACCTTGTGTCTCTTTGCATCACCATCCAAGATTAGGGGCACACAGTACACTTTCACTAGTCGGTTGAGGACCCGCCGGACCAAAACACCGATAGTTGGCGCGCCAGGTAGGGGCCATACTACGTGTTAGCTTAGTCATCCCAACAAGTTCTGGATGGCAGCCCCCGTGCGACCACTGCATCTCGGCACGGTGATCTGGTTCGAGAGCCTAGACTTCATGTCTCTAGGATGTGAGTACTATATGGTACTCCTCCCACCCAGAGCCCCATGGACCGACGACGACATCACGCACCAGCAGCCTAGGCGCAGGCGGCGCCCAGGCCGCCGCTCTCGTTGCGCTCGCCAGGCACAACACGGGCGGGACCACCCTAACACCATGCGAGCTTAGGGCGATGCACCGCTGTAATAGAACCGACCAATTTATAAGAGCACAAGTACAAAAGCAATCACCAGAGTGATCAAACCGTCATACTTGAACCCATATAAACCCGGTAGTCAACTGAAACCACGAAGGATTTCAAACCAACTTGCATACAACCAAGATCACAGTAATTCAACATAACAAGCCACATGTTACATCCATTTCACAAGTAGTTCATAAGTACCACATACATCAGAGTACACATAGTTATTACAAAACGAGTTCTCAAATAGCGGAAGCAAAGTAGTTTAACACCATCACACACATGTAGTTCAAATACAAGCCAGTACCATAGTCATATCCAGCAAAAGCAGTAAGATAAGATAATTTAGACGATCATGCCCATGATCTAGTCTTCATCCCCCGCAGGGTGGAGACAATACTTGCAGTAGCCGTTATATAGCACGTCATCTGCAACAAGGGGGAAATAAACCCTGAGTACGAGAAGGTACTCAGCTAGACTTACCCATCGTAAACCAGAAATAAATGACACCAAGGATTATGCAAGGCTTTATCGGTGGTTCTAGCTTGACAACCATTTTGCATAAACGCTTTAGTGAAACGAGAGCATAATTTGCTTTATGAGTAAGCAGCAATTTAACAATATTAACCTATCAACTAGATTAGCACCTGTACTAGAGCAAGCAATTGATTAACTCCAAACATTAGTAACCATATCCGGTATAATGTTGTATCATCATCATCATCGATTTAACCATCAAGTTCAATTAAGTGCATCTACGTTGCCGCTGCTCAGTCAAGTTCTCACTATCCGGGAGAGACGGCGATTCGAATCGATTCCTATCCAGCTGGAGGGGTATTCCTAACACAAACCCAGGCATACCTCGCGAAGGCAGCCTTAGGTCACCTTTGGTACATCTCAGGAATCGCGGCTCCGAGCAGCGCTGCACCCTTAGGGAGTCCACTCTGCCAGGTGGTCAATCTCACCTCGGACTTATGCCAATAGCTCCCCGCACATCCTTACTACCGCCAGGGTGCGCACTTTCACTTCTCGGTCTTCTGGCCTGAGTTGAGCTACTCGGCTTCGCGGTCGGAACGAGTTATCCGGCCAACTAAGTGACAGGCATGCGTTCAACATGACATGAGGACGTACAGCGAATCGGTCCTTAAACGACACAGACGGGGATAGATCCACAACCAAGACCTCCTTGCCTTGCTGCTTCTCTATCGACCTCCCGCCCGGTCACAATTCATTAATACCACATGGTTATTTTCCACGATAGCAATTATAGCCAACCGTGACCAGACATTTTCCCTAATATGCAGGTGACAGGAAATCACCTCACTCTTACCGGTCTAAGCATGGCTAAGCTTTGATTCGCACCTGGACCTAAATGGGATTCAGGGTACGTATACTGGTCAAGGAATAGGTATATATGCAAGAAGTGTTCGCATCCAATTCCTATCACTTAATGCATCAATAAATAAAGATACTCAAAGTAACCATTTTTAAAACATAGGAGTCTTAGAATGCTCCGGGCTTGCCTTTCAGAAAAGATGAAGGTTGGTGATTGGGGCACTCAAGAACTTCTTCGTTGACTCCTTCTTCGGGGGCCTGCACCTCCTGCTCCTGAGCTTGCTGCTGCTCCTCTGGAAGTACTGGCTCAAATTCTAGAAGCGTAACTCCCTCCGGAACACCTATTGCATGCCGATGCACAAGATAAATATCATGGATGCATAAGGAATGATATGATGCTCATGATGAATGAATCACAGTAAGTGTTTAACGAAACATCACTGGACACTCGTTTACCGATTAAGAATAGCCCTATTCAACTCACTTTAAAACAAGTATCTAAACTTAACTTGAAGAATAAGATCAACTTACCTAACTTGTATAACCTAAGGTAAAGCTGCTCATCTTCAGTTAAAGGCCTAACACCTAAGAACATTACCATAAACTTAGAAATAGTAAAGGTATACATAATTTAACATTTAAAGCTTAGTATGCATACAAGTAGTCCCTTAATTCAATCACAACCAGAGTTCTACAATTCCAAATGACTTGTATGAGGACATTCTGGAAAGCTTATGGAATTCTCTACAAAACAATTGTAACATCACAGCATGATACTTATGTTAACCAAAACAAATTCCAGTAACCTAGAATTTATCCAGAACGGCAGGGTTACTAACTTATTTATTAAACGATGATGCAAAAGCCTAATTTGACCAAGCCAAGCTTACCAACTTATTGCACATACCAGAGGAACACTAGAAAGTATAGTGCTAACTTCTAAATAAATTATTTAATATCCTTTTCCAATTTATTTAGTTAATTAGGTGATTAAAGCAATATATAGTAAAGCTATTCACAAAAATCTACAAAAATTACAGTAGCTATCTCATGCTTCACATAGACTACCATAAAAATTTCAAAGTCATTGAGCAAGCAGAACTTGCTGTACCTAAAATAACAAGTGGTATGTCCATTTTTAGCATAATTAGAAAACCCTAATGAAAAGTGTCAAGCAACAGATTTCACATTTTTCCTAGCATTATTTTAGCATAAGAACCTTACTCACCAAATTTTACCTACACTGGATCTATAGAAAAATTATGAAAATTCACATAAGATCCATCCATTGATAAAAAGAAATTCTATAACTTAAAAACTATACATGCACAAGCTCTGAAATTTTAACCAGAGATTCTACTAAGCAATAATAGACTACCCATAAAATTTCATCATTTTTGGACCACAGAAACTCAAGATAAAATTCAAACAAGTTTGCACGTATCCAAAAACACATTTCAAAGTCCTATTTAATTTATCCAGAATTTCTAAAACATGTGCTCATATAATATTTTTATTAAATACTAGACAATACTAGGAACTCAATAAAATTAGAACCATAACAATTGGATCTACCAACTAGGAGATACACATTTTTGAATCTATATGCCAAACTGTGAAATAATCCAAACAAAACAAATAAGAAAACAATCACAGCCACAGCTGTTGGGCTGGCCCGAGGAACGGCGGCCCGCGAGCGACGCTGGCGCGGCCCAGACAATGGAGCAGCCCACGCTGGGCTCCCGCCTCAGCCACGACGGCTGACAAGGCAGACCCGCGCGACAGAGAGAGAAGCAGGGGAAGGAAGAAGACGACGGCGGGACTCGCCGTCGGTGGCTTCTCCGGCGAGACCAATGGCGTTACGGTGCTCACTACAGCAATGCACAACTAGCCGTGCCCTTGATTGAAGCTTTTGGCACGGCTACAGGGTCGGCGACGAGCAATGGTAGCGCACGGCCGCGGCAGGGCCGACTCCGACGACGCTACGGCATCAAGGTTCCTAACGGTGACCCTACGGGCTCTGGTGGTACTCCTATGACCTAACATGAGCCAGAGGAGGGAATGGGAGGATGCGAGGAGCGCTGGCTGCGAGGAGCACTACTCCGGCGAGGTCCGACAAGGCGATGGTGGGGAAAAGATCAGCGATTGACCCTTACCGATGCACGATCGACTCGCGAACACGGTGGAAAAGGAAGAGGGGATCACGGCGGGGCTCTGGGTAAGCTGGGCAACACATTTTTGCCAAGACGCAGAAGCTAGGCGAGGGCGAAGCTCCGGCGGCAATGGCGGGCGGCTTCGGTGCTGCGCTGCGGGAGGCGAGGAATGCAACTGGGGCTGGCGACTCGGTCGGGCAGGCGTGGGGTGTCTTCAAGACGCGGCTGGCCGTGCCAGGGCGCCCACGGCGCGTGGCCTGCGCGCTCAGGCGAGCGGCGATGAGTGGTGCCACGTGGCCAGCGGATTCTGAACCGGTCGGCCATGACAGTCACTGACTGTTTTCTAAAAACAGCGATTCAGGTTCATCAACGATGACTGACAGCGCCACTTCAACACCTTATCCTGACTAATCCGTTGTTCGTTAGTAAAAACGGTGTACATGAAAATTGTAGATGTAACATCCAGCTACATTTTCCTTTCAAGGACCAAACCCTAAATCGCCATGGATCAGCAGTTACATGAAGCCAAAGTTGACCTGATCCAACTGAAATTGCAGTTTAGGACTTAGACAAATTTTTCAGTGAAAAACAGCATGGACATCTGACTTGTGGGCCTTGTTTGAACATGTTCCACACATTTTCATGAGTTGGTCATAAAACAACTTTTGTTTCTTAATAAATTAGCTACAACTTTTGTAAAGAGTGTAAAGCCATGCAAGGTTTCTAAGTTGGTCATTTGAATCAGTCAAACCGTGACACTCCAAGGGTCAAATCTAGTCAAACCTTCACTTGAGGGTATTTTGGTCATTTTGATCTACATGAACAATGTTCCAACAAGTAACCTAAGTGTAGTTAAGGTGTAATAGACCATGATCAACCACTTTACAAAATTGTTATACCACTTCTAACGATCACGTGTGATAAAGCAACTAAAACAAGCAATTCATTCATATGTTGCAATGCAATGTTTCATATGTTGCATGACTTTTGTTGCAAGCCTAAGTTGCCACATTCCTACCATGGTGCCATGTTTCTAGGTATGAGAAATAAATGTTGCATTCACAGTTTTGCACTTTGAGGACCTTGTTGACATCAGCTCCTGTGTTGGCATAACCTGACATCGAGAAACCGTTTGATGTGTTTTGTGATGCATCAGGTACCGGTTTAGGATGTGTCCTTATGCAGGAAGGTCGAGTTATCGCCTATGCCTCGCGTCAGCTAAGGAAGCATGAAGCTAATTATCCAACTCATGATCTTGAGTTAGCTGCGGTTGTGCAAGCGTTGAAGATTTGGAGGCATTACTTGCTCGGTAACATGTGCCATATTTATACCGATCATAAAAGTCTCAAGTATATATTCACTCAACCAGAATTGAACATGAGGCAGAGAAGATGGCTAGAGTTGATTAAAGATTATAACTTAGAAGTTCATTATCATCCGGGTAAAGCAAATGTTGTTGCCGATGCTTTGAGTAGGAAATCTCACTGTAATTCTCTCTTGGAGGCAGATTATCATTTGGCGCATCTGTTACATCCTGCTGTGTTGCACAGTATTACCCTTAGTTGCTCTCTAGAAAGTAAAATCATCGAGCTTCAGAAAACCGATGTGGGTGTGTTCCACATCAAAAGAAAGATGAAGGAACAAGAGACAAAACACTTTTGTATTGATGAGAAGGGTGTTCTATGGTTTAAGGATAGACTGGTTGTACCGAAGGACAAAGAGCTTAGAAACCAAATCTTAGAAGAAGCTCACTCATCCAAGTTATCTATCCACCCGAGAAGTAGTAAAATGTATCAAGATTTGGAATCTCGCTTTTGGTGGACCAAGATGAAGAAAGAAATCGTAGCTTATGTTGCAAGGTGCGACAATTGTTGTAGAGTCAAAGCAATTCACATGAAGCCTGCTGGACTTCTCCAACCATTGTCTATACCAGGATGGAAGTGGGAAGAGATTAGTATGGATTTTATTGTTGGACTTCCCCCTACCCAAAAGAATTTTAATTCCATATGGGTGATAGTGGATCGTTTAACAAAGTCTGCTCATTTCATACCAGTTAGGGTTGACTATCGGCCAAGTGACTATGCTGAGCTATATTTTAACCACATAGTATGTCTCCATGGTGTTCCTAGAACCATTGTATCTGACAGAGGACCTCAGTTCACCGCTCGTTTTTGGGAACAACTGCATAAGATGATAGGGACCAACTTAGTTAGAAGTTCTGCTTATCATCCCCAAACCTCCGGACAGACGGAGTGGGTGAATCAAATATTGGAAGACATGTTAAGAGCTTGCATCATATCATCCAAAGGTTCATGGGATAAGTGGTTACCCTTGGCTGAATTTTCCTATAATAATAGTTATCAAGAAAGCATCAAGATGGCCCCATTCGAGGTGTTATATGGTCGCAAGTGTAGAACTCCTTTGAACTGGGTTGAATCTGGAGAAATGAGATACTATGACATTGATTTCATCGAAGAGGCTGAATAACAAGTCCGTACTATCCAAAAACATATGAAAGCCGCTCAAGCTAGGCAGAAAAGCTATGCTGATAAAAGAAGGAAGCCCATTGAGTTTGAAGTGGGTGATCATGTTTATCTGAAGGTATCACCGATGAAAGGTGTGCAGCGATTTGGAGTAAAGAGAAAGCTTGCACCTAGGTATGTAGGTCCATATCCGATTATAGAGAAGAGTGGGAATGTAGCTTACAAGATAGAGTTACCTTACGAGATGAGAGCTATCTTCAATGTTTTTCATGTATCTCAATTGAAGAAATGTCTCCGTATCCCCGAAGAAAGAGTTTCACTTCGAGATGTCAAGTTGAAATCAGATCTATCCTATGAAGAAAGACCAGTGCGGGTTATCGACACGAGAGAAAGAGTAACCCGGAATCATGTGGTTAAGTTCTACAAGGTTATGTGGAGTAACCAGGGTAAACAAAAGTTGGAGTTCATCTTATGTGGAACAAATTTTGTTTAAGTCTCAAGAGCTAATTCAGTACCTAGCTTGATCAAATCAAGCTCACGAAATTGAATCCAGTGCTGTTTTGAAGCTTCGAAAATCGGCTAAGTCTGGAATGACTGAAATTCTCGATTCCGTTTCCATGTACCTATCTTTGGTGATTTTTAGTTTGCAAACCATGTCGAACTTGGCCAAACTTATTTAAGCAACATTGTCATCCTGTGAACCTTATTTTGTCGGGTGATGTCACTTCACCTGCAACATGGTGGGATAAACCCTGAGTACGAGAATGTACTCAGCCAGACTTACCCATCATAAACCAGAAATAAAGTGACACCAAGGATTATGCAAGGCTTTATTTGATGGAGCTGAGCTGACAACCTTTTTGCATAAAAGCTTGAGTAATCATTAGCATTATCCGCCTATACTAGCAGCGACTTTTAGCCATTACCTACCATCTATATTAGCACCTATACTCCACCAGTATCCCATACCCGGCTGTTGATACAGAGTCCCTAGCTAGGGACTTGTCTAGCTTAAGACTGGGCAAGGGAAAGACACCGGTGGCATGCAGCAACGCCCCGTCATCAAGCTCTGCCCCACCACCTCCTAAGGAGTCGACTCCAGCGGAACGGGGCCTGACAACGACACCATCCCCATACCCCTTTGGGTTGGGCAATGCCACCGCCGCCTACGCTTCCGCTCACACAGAGCCCCTAGGACTCCACCAACATTTTTCCCTCAACCTCATCGCCACAACCCCGACCCACACCCATGCTGACTCCTTGGAGGAGGACGAGGCATGGGCCAGAGCAGACTTCTCTAGGCTTCGCGACCCTAAAGCCATGCGCCACTTCATGGCCGCGAGCGACTACTGCTTCGGCTACTCCAACTCTGATGACGAAGACACTTATGATCCCACTCATGAGTGCTTCAATGTCGAGCTCGAGGTGCCGAGCGTGAGCGATGAGGATGAAGGGGTAGGTAATCGCTCCCCGCCCCATGAGGAACTTCGACACCTAAACCTAGAGCAGCTCTGTGAGCTTCAGGCCAAGATCGAACAAGACCGACTCCTTCTGCAGTAGCTCCGAGACACTCTCGAGCAAGAACAGCAGGGTCGCGGTGATGGCAGAGCAGCCCAGCGGAGGGCTCACAATGTCAACCACCGCATCAACAACGACGAAGGGGGTGAGCAACCCCATATCTTCAATCGCACTAGCCAAAACGTCGTGGCAGCAGCGATGCTACTCCAAACAATGCCCGAGCCCTCTACCGCGGAGGGACGATGGGTCCATGGTGAGCTCCGAGACCTCCTTGAGACCGCCACGGTATAGCAGGCTGAAAGTTCTGCCTCTCGACGATGCGGGGGCGCCTCGGAACTACCCACGGCACCGCCTCGGTAGGATAGAGAGGCCTTGGTTCTTCCCGAGCCTGCTCAAGCACCGACAGCCAACAAGGCCCCCTCGGTGCACGACTGCCTCTGTGACCGATGTGAGGCGCAAGGCGACCACGATGTGGTCAGCAGGCGACGGTGCCACGACAATGATGGGCCCACTCAAGGCCACCACCTACACCGAGGCAGTCACTACGACAGTAGGGAGGACCGCAGTCCTTCACCTGGGCCACCTGGCCCTTGAGTCTTCAGCAAAGCCATCCGCGGCGCCCACTTTTCGGCTCGGTTTTGGCAACTGGCCAACCTCTCAAAGTATAGTGGTGAGACCAACCCCGAGCTGTGGCTGGCTGATTA
Source organism: Miscanthus floridulus (assembly GCF_019320115.1). Classification (NCBI taxonomy): domain Eukaryota; kingdom Viridiplantae; phylum Streptophyta; class Magnoliopsida; order Poales; family Poaceae; genus Miscanthus; species Miscanthus floridulus. The sequence goes on along the minus strand of NC_089586.1, from coordinate 47,847,665 downwards.
CCACCTGGCTTGTCAGCTAGGCGGCGCAAACGATGACCTGCTCATCATTCGCAACCTCCCCTTGTTCCTATCAGACTCGGCGCGAGCCTGGCTCGAACACCTCCCTCCCTTGCAGATCAACAACTGGCACGACTTGGTAAAGGTCTTCATCAAGAATTTCCAGGGCACATACGTGCGCCCCAGGAACTCCTGGGACCTCAAGAGTTGTCGCCAGAGGCCGGATGAGTCTCTCTGAGACTTCATCCGATGCTTCTCCAAGCAATGCACCGAGTTGCCTAGCGTCGGCGACTCGGAAATTGTCTAGGCGTTCCTCTCTGGCACCTCCTGCTGAGACCTGGTCCGAGAGTTAGGCTAGAACGTACCGACTACGGCGGCCGTGCTCCTCGGCATCGCCACCAACTTCGCCTCGGGCGAAGAGGCTGTCAGGGCCATCTTCCCCGACAACGACGCCAAGGGGAAGCGAAGGGACGAGGCCCCCGGGGCCTTGGCCCCCCACCTCCCCAAGAAAAAGAAAAAGGGTTGCCAGGGAAGCAGGAGGTCCTCGAGGCCGATCTAGTCACGGCCGTAGATCGCAAGAATCCCTAAGTCCCCGCCAGAGGCCTCGGGCTCTTCGACGACATGCTTAAGAAGCTCGGGACCTACAAGCTAGCCAACAAGAAGGGCGAAATCCTCACCAACGCTTGGAACATAGAACAGCTATGTCGCTTCTACCCTTAAATTCCCAAGCATTATATACAATTGTTTCTCAAAATACAATAAAGAAGCGTTCTTTAGTTGTTCTAATTTTTCGAGAAACCCCCCGACCCCATCGATGAGGGATCGACGTTACGATAACGCTATAAGGGAGACTCGGCTCTACCTCTATAGAGGTGCCCACCGCGGGGCTCGAATAAGACTCAGCTCTGCCTCTGCAGAACTGAGCCTCCCTCGGGGGCTAGAAGGGGGGACCCCCCTAGGTCCCATACACCGATTTTTAGTCATTTTTCGAAAAAAAATCTATGCCAAACTCTCTCGCGTACTCTAACAAATCGATTGTAAAAAAACCTAAGGACCGAAAGTCTATCTCAGGGCCAAAAGGCCGACCGAGCCATGAGACGGCCTACGCCTCCGGGCTACGGCAACTCCCTCACCACCTTTTGCCTGAAGGGCAGCTTAGGCTCCAAGGAAGTTTTTTGCAAGAGATATGTTCAAAGACGAGACAGAGGGCAGAGGCTCAGAAATACAATAAAAAACGATTAAAAAACATATACACATAAGTACTTTAAAACGCCTCGACGGCCACAAGCGTCATAGTATGATGGTGTAAGTCCTAATCTATTTACATGGTCCCTTTGGCCCAGGTCAAAACTCAGGGTCGCTAGCGTCGACGGTCGGCGTAGGAGGAACCACCTCCTCTTCGAACAACCTGGTTAGTGCCATGCCAGGGGCCTCAGCCGCCTCCACCAGCTTCATGACCTCCTCCTCGGTCTTCTCGTCATCCTCAGCCATGACGTAACCATTGCTGATGGCCTCGAGGTCGATGCCGGCGTAGTGTGAGGAGACGATGGCCAGGGCACGCTTGACGCCCATATGCAGCGCCCCCCGGAGCCGCTCGGGGACTCGGCCGCTCAACGCGATCAAGCGGCTCCCGAGGGAGCTATCCGACTCGACCCCCCAACCTTCAGGGCCTCGCAGGCGGTACGAACGGCGCTCTACAGTGCGTTGCGCTCCCGGATCTCGGCCTCGAGCACCGCCTGCACTACGACGGAAGCCTCAGCTACCCGGGAGGCCTCCTTCTCCAACCCTGTGCCAAGACAAGCGGGATGGGGTTAAGCATGAAAGAGAACAAGCCAAATAGGGGCGCAATCCTATGAGACTCACCCTCGGCTTTCTCCCTCTAGTTTTGGACCTCGACCTGAGAGGCCTTGGCCGCCCCAGAAGCCTCCCTCTCCAGCTCTGCGTCACGTCAGGGAGTTAGGGGTCGAACATAAGAAAAACAAATAAAACAAGGGGCACGGCCCATCAGGACTCACCCTCGGCCTTTTCCTTCTAGGCTAAGGCCTCGACCCAGGAGGCCTCGGCCACCTAGATAGCCTCCACTAGGGCACCTTTCGCCAGCAGGTGCACGCCCTGCTCTGCCTCTAGCTGCTTGGCGATGGCCTTGGCAGAGGCCGCCTCTTGTTCGGCCCGGGACATGAAGGTGTCCCGCTCGCCGGCCACCCGGGTCAGCTCCTCCTCTAGCTCCTGGATCCATGCCGCCAAAGGGGCTGCCTGCTCCAGAGCCATGGCCGCCTCGGCCTTCATGTTAGCACAGCGAAGGCGGAGGTCCTCCACCTCTACGCCCCGCGCCGACAGAAGCTCATTAGCATTGGCGAGCAGGTCCTTCTGCTGCCGGAGCTGGTCCTAGACGTCCCTCTCCCACTGGAGGAACATCGACTTCTCGAGGGACCGGGCCTCGAGCTTCTGGATAGGCAGAACAAATGTCAAGCACTGCGAGAAAACTTGGGAAAAAGACGACACAGCACGAGAAAAGAAAGCGCGTACCTGGGCAACGCCGGGCAGGTCGTCAGCCATGACGGATAGCGCTATCCGCAGCGACCGCTCCGCCATCCGGCGGAATTGCTTGAAGGAGCCCTAGTGCCTCCCCTCATCCACATCCTCGAGGGCGAACAGAGGTTCCCCCTCAGGGTCGTCCCAGCTCCGCCACAAGACACGTGGGCTATCCCACCCGCGGGGCTCGGGTCATACCCGGACGAGGGCTGAGGTCCCCTTGCCGGAAGTTAGAGCTAGCTACTCCGCGGTGCTGGCCGCCTTGGCGTCCGCCACGTCCTTCCCCTAGGATGTATCATCAGAGGAGATTGAATGAACCTCCACCTCCCGGGTGCTCTCCTATGACGGCGGCGGGTCTTGGACCGGGGGCGGTACTGAAGCTTGCCCCGCCTCCGTCTCCGTATCCTAGGCCGCCGGCTTCGCCGTGCCCAAGCCGGCCTCTACCACCTCGGCCTTGGTGGTCCGGGGGCTCTAGCCTCCGCCACCTCGGCCTCGGTGGTCCTGGGAGCCCTAGCGTGCGCCACCTCGATTTCGGAAGCCCTAGAAGCCCTGGCCTCTGCCACCTCGGCCTCAGAGGTCTTAGGGGCCTCGGCCTCGCCCTCGGTGGCCTCAGCGATTGAAGACGCCTCGGCTTCACCTGACCCGAGGGCCCCGACCTCATGGGGCATAGGCGCCTCCTCCCCCGCTTGGTTCATAGCCGCCTCAGTAGCCTCTCCTTGGGCGACCGCCTCCTTCGGGTCGGCCCTGGCCAACGCCGCGCAATGCCGCAAGGCGGCCTGCGTGTCCACCACCCATCGGGCGGTGGAGCTGGTGCTCACCTTGAGTGCCTTACGTGGTGCCAGGGCGGGCACTTCCGCCTGACGCTTTCGGCTAAAGACAAAACACTCATGAGGTCAGCATACGACCAAAGAACGAGTGGGAGATGCTGCAAACTCCACTGCCAAAACACTTACCTTGAACGGGGACACAATAGCTTCCGCACCGCATCCCTCGTCCTCAGCAATGGCGGTGGCGACGGCGGTGGCATGGCCCCTGTGTCCGCTGGTACCGGCCGACCCTCACCGGGCTCCAATGCCTCCTCAGCCCTTTGCGGAGTCGGTTGGGTCACCCCCACCGTCGCCCACTCCACCTCCATCGTCGAGCCCATTGGGCTGACGGCGCGCTTTCCCAACGCCCGTGTCTCGGGCGTGTCGGCCTCGGCCCCAGGGTGGGCGATCGCTAGCCCCAAGGCACCCTCTCCTCCTCCTCCTGGAGACGCCAGGTTGCTCGCCGATGCCCCGGGCGCTGTCTCTCTAACGTTAGGGAGATGGTCTAGGGGACCCTACCCCACCTCGCTCTCGTCGTCATCGCTCGAAGAATCCATCGACGATGATGATGGAGATGGCTCCTCCGGGAGACCGTCGTGCCTCTATTGCCGGCGATGTTTCTCCAGCTCGTCGTGCTCGAGGCTCTTCCTCTTGTGCCTTTCCTCCTCGGCGTCCTTCCACTCCTTGTATGCCTCGGCGTGCGCCTTGTTCTCTGCTCGCCACTATGCATCCTCGAAAATGGGCGGCGGGGAGGCTCGCACATCCCTCATCCCCTGTAGGAACGACAAACGCAAATAAGGGAACAAATTGAAAATGTAAGGAGCAAGGAGGCCTTAGGGGCCGCAGTGACATGGGTGTTGACACCGTTTTTTGCACGTGTCAAAATGATCAGAGTGGGCTAATCGGCAGGAGGAAAGTTACTGTATACGCTAACAGCCGATGAAAATCAGCTTGTAAAGATGGTTGCCGATGAATGGTGGTGATCGATGGAAAGGTTGATTTAGACTCGGGCGTTGCTGATAAGGTTGGAGATGTTATTGTTGATGCCGATGAAGGAAGGCTTGAAAACTACTGCCGATGAAACAGGAAGTATGCCGATGGAAAGGAGGTCGGTGAGAATTCCATCGTAATTGAGGCGGACAGAGAAATAGATAGGAGTTGATTTCCTTTTCTATATTTGTTAGAGTGTGATTCATGTAAGAGTCACGTGTTTCCTTAGATATGGACTTGGTGTCCTAGTCGTATTTGGTTATGTCTCTTTAGATCAGGGTATAAATATAGATTGAGGGGCAATGTAATAAATGAATCAATCAATATCAAAACCAATTTTTACTCCTATTTGCATCTACTTACTTTTCGGCGACTTTGTCAATTTGCATATTTTTCCTTTTTACGAGTTCTCATTGATTCGGCGAGTTGCATCGCTTCAGTGCGACCTTCGGTGATTCTCGAGTTCCGCGTGAGTACCTCTTAGCCGTGACTTCTGGGCGTATCACTGTTGTCAGGACCAAAGTGCTCGTATCTTCATCCTTGTCGATTAACAGGTCAAATCGACTAGCACACTTTGGATATCGATTCGGGTATTAGCCCTTTGTGTTTGCAGATCCACTTTTGCATCAACACATCTTTTGGCATGCTCGGTGGGACCAATCAATCCGATCAATATGTTCAATCCCGAGATCGATTTAGGGAACATTATCGCGGTATCAGAAGAAGATCTTAAGGAAGAGCAGAGGTAGGCTATGGAAAAGGCTGTAGAAGAATACAGGCAGCTTTGTCTGAAATCATTTAGCCTAAACAAGAGTGGACAAGTCATCCAGAAGCAAGATTTGTCGTTGCCTCGGTAGGTTACCTTTGACTCCAATCCTGGTAAACTTCAAGAGATGGTTAATTCTGTAGTAAATCATGCTTTGATTAATCATTCCAATGTGCTGTCCAATACTGTTCATAATGCTGTGGTTCGAACTCTCAAAGAAGGACAAGCGTCACCGCATTATGTTGGGCCTACCTGTCACCAACCAGAGCCGGCATCTGTCAATACTCCATCGGCTCCCTCGGCCGTTGTGGGTATAGAAGTTACTTCTCCTCCAGTATCGGCAGGTTTACCTAATATTCAATCTACACCGATATGATCAGATCCGGTACTACCAGGAGGACGAGTTTAGCTTAATACAGATCTATCGGCATCAGCTATGTCAGGCCCTGTGTCTCAGAATAGCCAGATTCCTGCTAATTGGTGGGGATATGGTATGCCTCCGGAGTCATCTGCATTCAATCCTGGGTTACCTCAAGTGTTTGATGCAGTAGGAAAAGCTCCTATACCATCGGCTGTGTCGCTAATAGCTCAAGTGCCTCAATATGCCACAGCAACTACTATGCAACCAACTCCAGGAGGTTTCCAGATGCCTTTGGTTCAAACACCCAATTCAAGTCCATCGGCAAGCTTACTGCCGATGCAGCAGAAAGCCCCTGCTATGAGTCAAACTGGGGTTCAGTTCATGCTTCAAGCTGGTTATAATTATCCAACAATGTCAGCAAATTACCAGCCTTCGGTAAGTTTTGTACCGATGAGTTCTAATAATGGTTGGTTAGGACAGTTACCTATTCAACATACAGTTTAGCAAAATCAGCAGGTTGCAAGGATTCAACAAGGTCATATGCAAGCTAGTTTCCAGAATCAAGCATCGGTAGCTCAGCCGATGAATCCTTTCCAGCAGGTTAATGGACCACAAGTAACGGCAAATATGCCGATTGCTGGAGATCGTGGGCCACAAAGATATGTGGAGGGATATCAGCAGGCACCTCCTGTAGAAATTCAGCCAGTTCATCAGTAGGAGGCTGATGCTTTTTGGGCCGATAAGATAGCAGAAATTATGAAGGATCAATTTGGGATAAAGCCCAAGGTCAATACTTATTCTTATCGGACTCCATACCCTCCTGCATATGATTTAATTCCTCTCCCAAATCGGTACAAGGTACCAGATTTCACTAAATTCTCTGGGCAAGATGATACATCAACATTGGAACACGTCAATCGCTTCATTATTCAATGTGGAGAGGCAGCTAGCAAAGATGAATTAAGAGTTCAATTATTTTCATCATCTTTGTCTAGATCGGCATTTACATGGTTCATTTCATTACCACCAAATTCTATTATTACTTAGGCTGATCTAGAAAAACAATTTCATAAGTATTTCTTTGCTGGAATCCATGAAAAGAAGCTTATCGATTTAGTAAAATTGAGACAGCGTAATGATGAATCAGTAGAAAGCTTTGTGCAAAGGCTACGAGATGTAAAAAATAAGTGCTACAGCCTGGTGCTGGATGATCGGTAGCTTGCCGATCTGGCTTTCCAAGGGTTATTGCCACATCTTAAAGACAGATATGCTTCTCAGGAGTTTGAAAGCCTTAGTCATCTTGTGCAAAGGATCTCTGATCAAGATACTAGGGTTTTTGAACCTAAAAAGAATTGGAGTAAAAAAGTATCATTTGTTGAAGAAGTAGGAGATTCTGATTCTGATGAAGAACCAGTTATCGGCTTAGCTGAGTGGGTTAAGAATAAAAAGCCGATATCTTGTCCCTTTGGTCAGAAAGAGCCAGAAAAGTTTACCTTTGATATCACCAAGGCCGACAAGATATTTGATCTTCTGCTTCAAGAGGGCCAAATTAAGCTGTCACCTAATCATGTGATCCCATCGGCAGAAGAGTTGAAGAAGATCTTGTACTGCAAATGGCACAATGCAACTTCACACAGTACAAATGAGTGCAAGGTGTTTAGGCAACAGTTACAATCGGCTATTGAATCTAGGAGAATTAAGTTTGGTACTTCCAAGGCCCAGAAGCCGATGAAAATTGATCAACACCCTTTTCCAGCAAATATGTTGGAGGCCAAAGGGAAGACCAAGGTATTGATGTCAGAGGCTGCTGAGAAAAATGCATCAGTGGATCCCCAACATCGGATAACTACCGATGATGCAAAAAGTAAGGGTTTGCTGGGAGAAAGCAGTAGTTCCAAAAACCCTCCTCGACCTAGCATTGTGATTACCCATCGAAGGCAGCAGGAGGGTTGGCGTCAGCGTAAGGACCGATATCGACAACAGCAAGAAGAGAGACGTCGGGAAGAATGGTATCGGCATAAAGATCATTGGAGGTGCCCGTTTTTCATCCATTGCTGGGAAGAAGGTATTAAATTGCCAACTGTTGAAAATTGCCCTGAGTGCAATGGTTATTATGGGGTCAATCGGTCAGAAAGGAGGTTTCAACCTGGCAATCAGGGTTTATTTATCAATGAGCCGATCAGAGGTAGAGCATCAGTGCATGATCGGCTGGGGGGCAGACTTAGTGTACATGAGAGGCTTGGTAAACGCGCTGGATATTTTCCAAGGAATCAAGAGGAGCTTGAGGAGATGGCAAACGCAAGAGTTCCCGATGAAGAAATATTCTATAGGGACCCTAATATACGCCGTGTAGAATCAACTGGGACCTGTTATCAGCCGGTTTGGAAAACCAAGTTTCCTCGATGGTGCCCGGAGGGTCTGACAAAGACACAGAAAAGGAGGATGCAACGTGAGCATCAGGAGGATTTATACCGAGAGAAAAATTCCTCCAATGAGAGGTCTGGTCATCAGCAGTGGCAGGTAAAACACAAAAATAAGGGTCCATCGGCAGATGTTAATATGGTATTCATGTTACCGATGGAGTTTTTGGCACTATCTGATAATGAGGAAGAAGTTGTTCTCTCTAATCAAGTAGCTCAGTTGACACTAGATCCAATGATGGCTGTTTTTGAGAAACCTACCGATGACGAGAGACAACATCTTAAGGCTTTGTTTGTGAAAGGCAGAGTTGATGGGCAGCCTGTATCTAAGATACTTATCGATGGAGGGGCTGCGATTAATATTATGCCTTATGTGATGTATCGGAAACTTGGTAAGGGAGATCAAGACTTGACCAAAACCGATATGATGCTGAAGGATTTTGAAGGCAATGTGTCACCGGCTAAAGGGGTAGTATGCGTTGAATTGACCATCGGCAGCAAAACCTTGCCGACGACGTTCTTTGTTATTAATGGCCAGGGTGCATATAATCTGCTTCTAGGGAGGGATTGGATTCATGCTAATTGTTGTGTTCCTTCTACAATGCATCAATGCCTCGTACAGTGGATTGGGGATAAGATTGAGTTTGTCCCTGGTGATTCTTCTTATATCATCGCATCGGCAGAATCAGATACTTATGAGCGAACTAAATGCATATCCGAAGAAGTTTGGGAAAAAGAATTCCTTAGAGTTGCTGATTATGAAATTCCACCGATCCAAGCAGTTGGTTCTGAAGAAGAGTTTTAATGGATAGGTTTGCCAATGATGGAAAATTAGGTCAAGGGTTCACATCGATAGATGATTTAGTAGAAGTAGATATTGGTGATGGCGATAGGCCAAGATCTACTTTTATTAGTGCTAAGTTAGATTCCAAGTGTAAGCAGCAAATAACTGATTTGTTAAAAGAGTATAAAGATTGTTTTGCTTGGGATTATACTAAGATGCCTGGATTAGACCGATCGATAGTTGAACATCGGTTACCTATCAAATCTAGATTTCGGCCACATCAGCAGCCAGCGCGCCGATGCAACCCTAATGTACTTCCTGACATTAAGGCCAAAATAACTAAATTAATTAAGGCAAAGTTTATTCGGCAGTGTCGATATGCAGAGTGGATCTCTAATGTGGTTCCTGTTTATAAGAAAAATGGAAAACTTCGTGTTTGTATTGATTTCAGGAATCTCAACAGAGCCACACCGATGGATGGCTATCCAATGCCGATTGCTGATTTGTTGATTGATGCTGCAGCCGGACATCAAATTATCAGCTTCATGGATGGTAATGTAGGTTACAATCAAATATTCATGGCTGAAGAAGATATTCCCAAGACTGCTTTCAGATGTCCAGGTCATGTAGGGTTGTTTGAGTGGATAGTCATGACGTTTGGTTTGAAAAATGCCGGCGCTACTTATCAAAGAGCTATGAACTTTATTTTTCATGAATACATCAACACATTAGTGGAGATCTACATTGATGATGTAGTGATTAAGTCTGGAGATATCACAAAACATCTAGCCGATCTACGAAAGATACTGGAGTGCACAAGGAAGCATGGATTGAAGATGAATCCTAATAAATGTGCATTTGGTGTATCGGCAGGTCAATTCTTGGGTTTTATGGTGCATCAGCGGGGCATCGAAATCAGTAGGAAGTCTATTGATGCAATTAACAAGGTGGTTGCTCCTGCCAATAAAACTGAATTGCAATCTTTGATCGGTAAGATTAATTTCATTAGAAGATTCATATCTAATCTGTCGGGTAAGATCAAGGCTTTCAGTCCATTACTTAAATTGAAAGCCGATCAGGAATTTGTATGGGGAGCTGAGCAGTAGTTAGCCCTAGATGAAGTTAAGAAATATTTAACAAATCCTCCAGTGCTAGTTCCACCTCAACACGGGAAACCTTTCAGGTTGTATTTGTCAACTGATGATACCGTTATCGGTTCAGCTCTTATTCAAGAATTTGAAGGGAAAGAACGTGTTATTTATTATTTGAGCAGAAGATTAGTGGATGCTGAGACAAGGTATTCGGCCATCAAAAAATTATGTCTGTGTTTATACTTTTCTTGTGTCAAATTAAGACATTATTTGTTATCTACCGATTGTACGGTCATATGCAAAGACGACGTAGTCAAGTATATGCTGTCAATGCCGATATTAAGTGGTAGAATCGGCAAGTGGATTTTAGCATTATCAGAATTTGAACTATGTTACGAATTGACTAAGGCAGTTAAGGGGCAAGTTATGGCTGATTTTGTCACTCAGCATTGTAATATAGTGGACTCTTTGGAGGTTGCTCCTTGGACACTTTTCTTCGATGGGTCCACATGTGGTGAAGGAGCAGGTATCGGCATTGTGTTGATTTCACCTCAAGGAAGGAAGTATGAGTTTTCATTACCGATTGTTGCTACATCGACAAACAATCAGGCTGAATACCAAGCCTTGATAAAAAGGGTTAGAATTGCTGAAGGAGATACGTGCTGATGCTGTTGAAATCTTTGGTGATTCTATGCTAGTTATAAATCAATTGGCTGGGATTTATGAATGCCGAAGTGAAGTTTTAATTTCGTATTATGAAAGATGTTTGCAATTGTTGAAAGGGTTTAGAGATTTTCGTCTTGAACATATTTCTCGACTGCATAATGAAGAGGCTAATCGACTAGCTCAGCATGCTTCAGGGTATTAGCCTATTCAGGAAGTGCTAACATCGGCAGTCGATACCGATGACTGGAGAAAGGAGATTATCGATTATTTAAAGGATCCATATAAAAAGGTTGAAAGACGTATAAGGTTCCAAGCTACCAAGTATGTGCTCCTTGATGATGAATTATATTATCGAACTATAGATGGAGTTTTACTCAGATGTGTTAGCAGTGATGAATCGAAAAGCTTGATGGGTGAAATTCATGAAGGAGTGTGTGGAGCGCATCAATCGGCTTTCAAGATGAAGTGGATGATCAGAAGGAATGGATACTATTGGCCGACTATTCTTGAAGATTGTGTTAAATATTTTAAAGGATGTCAGGGGTGTCAAAAGTTTGGTAATATTCAAAGAGCGCCTGCATCGGCTATGAACCCTATAATTAAACCTTGGCCGTTCCGGAGATGGGCTATCGATCTCATCGGTCAGATTTATCCGCCATCGAGCAAAGGACATAAATTTATTCTGGTTGCTACCGATTATTTCACAAAATGGGTTGAGGCAATTCCTTTAAAAAAGGTGACATCGGCTAATATGATCGATTTTGTGAAAGAGCATATTGTTTACCGATTTGGTATTCCTCAAACTATCACTACCGATCAGGGTACTATGTTTACATCGGGAGAATTTGATGAGTTTGCTGTAGGTATGGGAATTAAAGTTTTAAATTCTTCTCCATATTATGCTCAAGCTAATGGTCAGGTTGAGGCTTCTAACAAAGGGATCATCAAACTCATTAAGCGCAAAATTAAAGAAAATCCTAAGAGGTGGCATACAGTATTAAATGAAGCCTTGTGGTCATATCGGATGTCATGTCATGGTGCAACCAAAGTAACACCTTATTAGTTAGTATATGGACACGACGCAGTATTGCCTTGGGAAATTAAAACTGGCTCTAGGCGAATACGTTCTCAAAATTAGCTAACAGCCGATGATTATGATACTCTTATGAAGGATGAGTTGGAAGATGTGGCGGGTCATCGGTTAAGGGCTTTAGTTAGCATCAAAGAAAATAAGAAAAGAGTAGCCAGATGGTATGACAAGAAGGTGAAGGTAAAGGAGTTTGCCGATGGAGATCTGGTCTAGAAATTGATTTTACCGATTGGGACTAAAAGTTCAAAGTTTGGAAAGTGGTCTCCTAATTGGGAATGTCCATATTGGATAAATTAGTCTATTCCTGGTAACGCATATATTCTAGAAACCCTCGAAGGGGTTGTGTTTCCCAGAGCATTAAATGGAAAATATTTAAAGAAATATTACCCTAGTATCTGGATGGATGCATAAAAGTATAAGTGCCGGTAATAGTCCTATCGGCTAAAATTATATAAGGATGTCAATGTCTCATAAAGTGCCGATGCAATAGACAAGATTTACAAGTTTAACAAGGATTGGATAGCCAATATCGCACGCAGGCGAATCTGGTCGACTTCCTTTGTTTCTTTGATGTCTTCATCGGCAGCACCCTCCACAGGCTTGAGTTTTTTCTTCATGGCCAAGGCTTTGCGAGCCTGGATGTCTCTTTCTTGCTAAAGGGCCTTGATGGCATCGGGTAGCTGGCTTTCTTCTTATTGGGCATGAGTTAAGGCTGCCTCGACTTCTTTCAATTCAACCAATAGAGCCATCCTCTTTGTCGATAAATCTAAGATTTTCTGCTTAAGTTCAACGCCCGAAGTCTGCAAGTTGCCGATGCCCTTGTGCTTCTCATCGGCAATCTGTTTCAGTTGTAGCATCTCTTCTTTGAGTTGAGCCTGAGCTGCTCTATCGGCAATGCGTTGAGCAGCCCGTTGATATTGCCGTTGGCGGCTTTCTAAATGGGCTGCTGGGAAGAGTGCTTCTTCAACATCGACAGGGACCTGGCCACGGATTGTTTTGAAAATTGCCTTTGCGGGGTCCGAGTCATCTACCAGTTGGGCGGTATCCTACTGTAACAAGTCCAGGAGAGCTTCCAACTTGGACTTAATTTCTACCGATATTGTTCCCAGTGCAAGGGAAGAACTTGTTTCCTCTCCATCATCGTCAGAAACGTCAATGGCAAAGGAAAATAGGCTGTTTGGGGAGTCTTGTTCCTGAGAAAAAGAAAAAGAGGTCAGTTAAGGATAAGTATGAATATTATAAATCGACTAGGTCAATCGGCTTACCTGTTTCAAGGCAATTTCCTATACTTGGCTGGAGGAAGCAGCCTGGAGTATGCCGTGTGGAGGATCGGCTGAGCTTGCCGATGGGATATCCTCTGTGGCCTCATCGGTGGTTGGCCCTTGGGGTATGATGACCGATGGTATGTCCTGTATAGGAGGATTAATTGCTTGCTCAGTTGCATCGACTGATTCTTGCCAGCTTGCAGACGTTGGGGCAGATGTGGGAATCGGCATGGACTTCTGTCGTTTTGGCTGTGCCTCAGCATCTGTTAAGGCTTTGCGCTTTGCTTGGGCCTCAGCAATGGTTGGCTAGGGGGCATCGGCACTTGTTGGTTGTGGAGCTTGAACATCTGGTACGCTTGCCGATGTATCCATTTGTTGCTGCAAAACAAGTGTAAGGTATGATATTTAACAGATAAAATGTAAAATCAAAGGAATACCTCTGAAGGTTTGTCAGAGGTAGTGGTGCTTGATGTCGGAGGAATTGCCGATGACGATCCAGCAGCGGCTCTTACACCCTGATGATTAATGTTAATATAGTTTGTGATCGGCATGAGTAGAAATAAACAGGGTTGTTACCTTGAATGCCTTGATCAGGGTTGTAGCAGCAGCCAATGGAGTGGCCCTAGCTGTAGCCAATTTGGACTTGGAGGTGATGGTCTTGGCACGGGTCTTCTAGTGAGTCAAAGCAGCTAAGGTGGGGGCGTTGTAGCCAATCGGTGATATTGGGGAAACAGGCCAAAGATCGAAGGGTTTCCCACTTTTTCTCATAGATGGTGCTGGGTTGTTAACCTGTCACGAGAAAGTTAGTTACCGATATATGAAAGGAAAAAGCAGAAGGGAGTTAAAAGAAACTTACTGCATCATCGGGAATGGCATATTCAGGGTCGATCATGTGCCGATATGTGTGAGCAGATGTTGCAAACAGTTGTTCCCTCCACTCTCGCCACCATTGCTTATATGATTCGATGATGAAAGATGATGGCGTCCAGATGGATATATCGACATCTGTAGTATCGGCATCGGGGGAGAGTCGCACTACCCTGCTCCAATCTGTTCCGCAGGTAATTGTTTCTCTAGGTTTGATCACATCGGCAAAACAAAGTTTGATTGGCAGTTGCCCAAAAGCCAATTGACGGGATACTGCCGATGGATTGTAAAATTCATACGTGATATTGGTGTTTTCCCGCTACCGAATGTGTTTACTGGGATTGCCCTGGGAGTAATGATGGCCATCATGAGTTCATTATCCTGATTCAGAGTGTCATCGGCAAAGTTGAAAAGAAGGGGGAATCTGTTTTCTTCATCAATATAAGGTACCCAGGCCCTATGATCATGAGAAAGACCATTGTAGAAGCTTTGGAAGAATCTGCCGATCTGGTCTTCATTGGCCTCTGTTCCAAGGAGGACAATTATGGCTTCACCAAAATTGAGGGGTGAGCGTGTTGCCGATTCCTCATCCCCAAGCACGTGGTCTTCAGCAATGTCTCGTGGGAATTGTTGGGCAAAGAAGTCCCATTGCAAATGTTTGTGCATGTGGGCATTCAGCCACATGTTGATGAACCACCACGGGCCTCCTAAGTTGCCGATGGGTTCGCCAAGCAAAAGTTTCTGAGACACTTGATGAAGAAGATGATAAGTGGAGCTCAGAAGGTATCGGCCAAGAGGGAACCTTACACCGTTGGCCAAGAGTTCAACCGCGGGGAGGAAAGCGTTGGTTGGTCCTACTGATCGACCACAGAAGATAAATTTTTCTAACCACATATTCAAGAATGTGGCATGTTCCCTCTGGTTAACTATCCTGGTCCTCTGGCATTCTTGAATGTATCCCGTCCAACCACCGATGTTGCAGGTATTCACCCTATATTCAGATTTTCTGCCATAGATGGAGCCTTCATCGGCAGTTGAAATGTCCAAGCCAGTGAGCATGTAGACATCGGCAAGTGTGGGAGTAGCTGGGCCATGTCCAAACATAAAAGTGTTTGTTGTGTCTGACCAGAAGTAAGCAGCTGCAATCATCATTGACTCGTTCTTTTGTATATCGGCAATGGATAGCCTAATGCATTGGTCTAGCTTCCGTTCTGCCCAGTGTACTTGCATTGACCTATTGACCCTCAAGTACCAATCTTTCCACCCTTTGGTGGTTTTGGGCCAAGATCGGAATGTATCTTTCCATAAATTCAGAGAGAAATTTTGGGCTCTAAAAGGGATTCTATTAACCTCTGCATTAATCAGATCAGTTGGATCTAGGTTGCCCATTGGTCCTAGGCATTCGACAGCCGATGAAAATCAGCTTGTAAAGATGGTTGCCGATGAATGGTGGTGATCGATGGAAAGGTTGATTTAGACTCGGGCGTTGCCGATAAGGTTGGAGATGTTATTGTCGATGCCGATGAAGGAAGGCTTGAAAACTACTGCCGATGAAACAGGAAGTATGCCGATGGAAAGGAGGTCGGTGAGAATTCCATCGTAATTGAGGCGGACAGGGAAATAGATAGGAGTTGATTTCCTTTTCTATAATTGTTAGAGTGTGATTCATGTAAGAGTCACGTGTTTCCTTAGATTTGGACTTGGTGTCCTAGTCGTATTTGGTTATGTCTCTTTAGATCAGGGTATAAATATAGATTGAGGGGCAATGTAATAAATGAATCAATCAATATCAAAACCAATTTTTACTCCTATTTGCATCTACTTACTTTTCGGCGACTTCGTCAATTTGCATATTTTTCCTTTTTACGAGTTCTCATTGATTCGGCGAGTTGCATCGCTTCAGTGCGACCTTCGGTGATTCTCGAGTTCCGCGTGAGTACCTCTTGGCCGTGACTTCCGGGCGTATCGCTGTTGTCAGGACCAAAGTGCTCGTATCTTCATCCTTGTCGATTAATAGGTCAAATCGACTGGCATGCTTTGGATATCGATTCGGGTATTAGCCCTTTGTGTTTGTAGATCCACTTTTGCATCAATAGCGGGACTCACTAGAGAGATGTACTACCATGATGGGTGCATCGGGAACGGGGTTAGATCGCCGCTCCTCTGTCGCCCCTCCATCGTCTCTCTCACCTGACACAAAATCTCCTCGTCGGAAAGGGCGGCGGCGGACAACCGGATGCTATCGATTGGCTCACCCGGTGTCACCTCGAACAGGCATTGCCGCCGAGCCATCAGTGGCAGCACCCTCCAGTGGTGGAAGGCCGCCATGACCATGGCCGCTGTAAGGCCGTGGCTGCGTAGCCTCTCCAGCGCCTTCAGGAGCGGCTACAGCTTGGGCTGATCAGCCAACGGGACGCCGTACCTCCACCTCTCTGACTGGCTCTCCACAACCCGCCCGGTATAGGGGGGAAGCCCACCATCATCATTGCGGAGGTAGAACTAGCTATTGTACCAGCGGCGGTTGGACAACGTGAGCTGGGCTGGGATGTAGAAGGGCTGCCTGTCTTGGCGCACTTGGAGAGTGCAGCCGTTGCCCTCAACGCCTTCCGCGTGCCTACTGTCTTGGTGTTGAGCCCCGCCTAAAAGAAGTGGAGCCACAACTCCTAGTGGGGGGTGATGCCTAGGTACCCCTCGCAGACAGTGACAAAGATGGCCGCTTGCGCGATGGAGGTGGGGTTGAAGTTGTGGAGCTCCACACCGTAGTAATGCGGGAGCGCCTGCATGAACCGGTCCACCGGCAAGCCGAGGACGCGCTCGTGGAAGGCCACGAAGCTCACGATGTAGCCATCGCGTGGCCTCGGCTTTGGCTCGTTCCCTGGAGCAATCCACTCCGGTCTATTGGGGTCGGTGACTGGGCGGAGGAGACCATCATCGACGAGCGACTGCAGCGTCGCCGTGGACACGTTAGACGTACCCCAAGGATCCACCTATAGGACAACGGCGCCGCCGGCCATGGGAGTGGCGGAGAATGCGACTACGGTGGTAACGCGTGCTTTCTCTCTCTCTCCTCTCTTCTCCCTTCTCCCTTCTTCTCCCAGGCGCTCTCTTCCGCTGTTCTTGGCAACCGCTCGAGGGCAGAAAGCGCGAGTGCAGGCAGAAAAGGTAAGGAGGGGTAGGGGCATGGCTCGTCACGTATTTATGAGGGAGGAAAGAAGGCGAACAGGCGGGCGATGAAACCAGGAAAGTTTCCCTCAGATCTAGAGTAGTTAATCCAGATCCGACCAAACCGCCCACGTGTCCACCTTTTTCTTATTAACTGCGCGCACACAGTAACGTCCCATCCATTCTGTCTCCCTGAGGAACCGCCCCAAAAGGTGCACCCGCCGCTGTCAGCCGATGGGAAGGGAATATCCCCCACCCGATTCCTTTCAGACTAAGGAACTGAGCACCGAGCCCGTTACGGTCCAGGGGTTCGAAGGCTAGGCCCCCGAGGGTCTCGACAGCCGCCCCAAGACAAATAGAGTCAGGGATGACTATGGGTGAGCCCGTACATGGCCGAGGCCCAAGCAACCAATTGCTTGGGATGCCCTAAGTCGTGTCTGAGACCGGCAGGGAGGTCTCTGAATGGGATCCCACTGTAGGGAGGCACCGAGCCCCCAGGGCCAATCGAACGGCCTCGGGACCCACTAGAGAAGCCCTCTGGTACTTTTGGAGTGCGTCTCTAGACCGCTAGCTGACCCCTATCGAATGGGACACGGGCCTCCACTCGAACTTACCCAGTAACAGCTCACCGGAGGTGTCACTGCTCGCCCACCGAGGGTAGCCTGGCATACTCCACCCCTCCTTCCAAATGAAAAGGATGCGCGAGGGCCGCACAAAAAAGACAGGGAAACTCCTGATCACCTCTTGCTCTGAGCAGAGGCTTAGGGGCTCTTCCTGCAACCAAGCCGAGACCCAGCAACCCAAACTCGCACTCGAGGGCTCAGCAAACGTGATAAAACCCCTCCTTCCAAACGAAAAGGATGCGCGAGGGCCACACAAAAAAGATAGGGAAACTCCTGATTGCCCTCTTGCTCTGAGCAGAGGCTCAGGGGCTCTTCCTGCAACCAAGCCGAGATCCAGCAACCCGAACTCGCACTCGGGGGCTCAGCAAACACGATAAAACCTCTCCTTCCAAATGAAAAGGATGCGCGAGGGCTGCACAAAAAGACAGGGAAACTCCTGATCGCCCACTTGCTCCGAGCAGAGGCTCGGGGGCTCTTCCTACAACCAAGTCGAGACCCAGCAACCTGAACTCGCACTCGGGGGCTCGGCAAATGCGATAAAACCCCTCACTCAACATGAGAAAAGCCCCTGGAGGAAAAAATCCACTCCTCCAGGGCCTTGGGGGCTACACCCGGTGGGTGCGCTCGCGCGCACCCACTGAAGCCTCGAGTATGAAACACCATCCCACCGGGAGCTACCGTGAGCCAAGTCTTGTCAAAACCTCAGGGAGAGCGCTCACACTCTCCCCGAGGCTCGGGGGCTACTGTCGGGTACCATAAAAAGGGGTCCCCTAAATAAGAACCGAAAAAATCTCTTAGACCTTGTAAATATCAAAGCCAAGAGACAACCACCGGCGAACCCCCACCTTATCCGAGGCCCGGCTGGACCACCCGGCCCACCTCGAATAAAATCCGGGCTCACCTGAAGTGGGCTCGGCCTAGAATGAAACCACGAGGCCTCGGACATGGTACCGATTCTCCGACTCACCCGAAGCGGGATCGGCCCAGAATGAAACCATGAGGCCTTGGATGAGGTGTCAATTCTTCGACTCGCCCGAGGCCCAGCGCCACAAGGCCTCGGACGAGGTACTGGTTCTCCACCTCGCCTGAGGCCCCACGCCACAAGGCCTCGGATGAGGTACCGATTCTCCGCCTCGCCTGAGGCCCCGTGCCACAAGGCCTTGGACGAGGCCTCAGACGAGCACTCAGTTACCGACTCGCTCGAGGCCGACTCGGCATCAACCCCGTCACCGCTGCCTTGACCGACTTCTCTGACAGGACATCACGTCCAACCAATGCGGCCAACCACTCCCACGATGTTAGCCGAACGGTGGCATGATATAGTAGAGTGGCCTATGAGACGGGAGTCACATCGACGCCATGCTGCCCGAGACAGGATGGGGCAGGGATTACCGACCGCTATGCTCGGCACTGTGCCCACGGCTGACACCCGTGCTGCACTGTGCTGCCTAACCCCTGCTCCAAGGACAGCGCAGCGTGGAAAGTCAAGTCCGGGTCCCTGTAGCCTTGGAATCGACGTACAAGACCAGCTGCTCCCTCTGAGCCTCGGCTATCCGCTTCTAGGCTCCTGTAGCCTTGGGACTTGCGCCCGCTGAGCCCCCCACAATGGTTTAGCCTCTGCACCGACGGGGCCTCAACTCTCCATGTTGTCGGCACTCTGGGACCGGCATGTCATCCGTAGTACGTGCCATGCCCTGCGTCAAGCCGCAGGAGCTCCCACGTCATGCACAGGGCCAAGCTCCTATATCCTCGGAGTCAGCACACCCACGCCATCGCATCTACCAAGCCTTGGCTCTCTGCGCCGGTCAAACATACAGTGACCAGCACGCCTCCAACAGAAGAAGGCATGCATGCCACCACAGGAGCTCCCACATCGCACAGGATCAGGCGTGACCGGTGCGTTGCTCCAGTGCACCAAGGACAAGGCCGCTCCACTGACCATGCCACCACAGTGATGAGCTATAGGGCTCAGACATACCGCCTCTGCTCACAAAATGCCACGTAACAAATCCATGTACCGCCCCTGTGCCTCCCTTCAACTATAAAAGGGAGTGACTAGGGCCGCTTCTAGGGAGGAGACTCACACGTGCAAGCAACGCACAACGCTCTGTAATACACACGCTCTCTCACTGCAAGAGATCAACATCTCAAGCAACCCACGCCACTCTACGCAGAGACCTAGGACTAGCTCCCTCTCTCGCTCAGCTTGTAAGCCCCTACTACAAGCACCTCGGTGCAAGGAATACAAGATCGCTCTCTCAGACTAGACGTAGGGCACCTATTGCCTGAACCAGTATAAACCTTGTGTCTCTTTGCATCACCATCCGGGATTAGGGGCACGCAGTACACTTTCACTAGTTGGTTGAGGACCCGCCGGACCAAAACACCGACAACATGGTCAAAGTATATATACACCCAACTATTGCTAAGACTAACTCTACTCTTGTGCACTTTGGGACACCACTTAGATAGTAGAGCATCACGAAGGATAACTCTATTGACGCGATTACGGTCCTACAATATAAGAACCTTCTCAATTTGGTATGGACTACAAAGGATAGATAGGGCTATCACCTCCCACTACTACCACATGGCTAGGGAATAGGGTGTACTCACAAGCAGAGCATCGTATAAGCACCATGCTTACACGAGACTTAGCTACTTAGCCTAACCGGTCAACTAGCAAGCTAAGCGCTCTATGAACCCGCACAAAAAAGTATTGATAACTTTTAACTAAGCAAGATATTTATTCAAAGTAAACATAGCCATATAGATAAGAATATGATAAATTGATAATAAGTCTTCCAAGATGTAGAAGTGAAGATACAAGGCTTTGTCGTGACTCCAAGACTAGATCTGGAACTTGAGCATGAGCCCAACTTGACCCTCACTCCTGAGCTACTAATCTACTACACTGGAAAGTTCTAGACCTATTCCTCCTGGTGTGTCTTGATCTGAATCAGAGATTTGAATTAGGGTTTCCAAGATGTCTCCAGGGAGGGGGGTATAGGGCTATATATATATAGGGGGTAGCGTCAATTTTGGACCCTTAGATCAAACTGACTTGAATAAAAGACGTAGATGCGATCTTTAAGGTGGTGGAGAACTGATGTAGCAAGGCAGAGGCTAACAGGTGGCCCCACAGGCCGGCTGGCCTGCAGGTGGGGCCAGCCAGCCCCACCTGGAAGCCTCTCATAGTCTTTTTGGTGTGGTGTCCTGTGGAACCTTCTGGAGTTGTTTACACCGTGATTAAGCGCGATTAAGTCTGACATTTGGGTCCACTCGGATGGTTTTCTGGATAAACCTTGCTGCAAACACAGAATCACCAAAACTTATGGAATTTATTAGTTTAAACCCCTAAACCTATATTGGTGATCATTTTTATACATTTATACAAGTTATGTTGATGGTTTATGATTGATGTTAATGACCATCAACAAGCTCCCTCACACTTAACCTTTGCTAGTCCCTGAGCAAAGCTAAACTCAGCAATGGATCAGTAGTTGCTACAATGCTTTCATTCCTCAAAAGTACACAGGCGTTCAATCAAAAATTCTCCTTCGGATTAGAATAAACTGATCTGACTTTCAAACTTACCCATATTACCTTCAACCATGGGGCTTCTTAGCCTTCACTTGGGTCTTGAGTAATTGCAAGACAGAAAGATAAAGTCAAACACTATGTCTCAAGTTCTTTGTTTCACCATTGTTCTAGAGTTTTTGTAAGTTTTCAAAATAAAACTTAGAGATTCCATTGTATGACACTCTCAAGTCTCTCAATATAAGTGGTATTTGTGGATCCTCACCAAGGCATAAAATGATGTTGTGCCTTATCTCTTCCTACCACTAAAGCTTATATGGAGTTCATAGGTAGGGAGAAAGCTAGAGCATACTTGCAATGCATATATTGTAAAGTCAAACAACGGATCCAAAGAGAGTTGAGTCATACAATCAAATCAATATGTGCATGTGTGTGGATATATGAGGTGGATATATGTGGTGGCTAACCTAATTCTACTTTGCTCCTTGAAAACATATCTCTCTTTTGAAACTTGGGAACATTTTAGCAAGAGAACATGGGCTATCTTTATTCTCATCATTTTTTCTCTTTTTTTCAGGCGGGCATCTAAGTACCCATTGTTTTAGATATCTAAGACACTTGTCCATTTTTTCAACTCTCCCCTTTTTTCTTTGTATGAATAACTTTTGCATAGCTCATGCCTCTTCTCTACAACAAAACTTTTGAGAGATAGCAACCAGAACTTTGGAGCATTTATTTGGTGGATGGAAAAACCTATCAAGCGTATTTTTGGTGTTCACTCCCAGTGTAGGAGTAAAACATTTTGGGTGGATTTAAATGGAATGACATGTTTTTGCACCTACCCCTAGTGTAGGAGTAGTGCATATGTGGGTGGAGTGTACGAGATCTTGATTTCAAGAGCATGGCAAACCTCTCATAAGGATCAACAAGGTTTGACAAAACTCAATGCAAAACAAACAACATATATGTGGAAGTTTTCCTAGCCTAAATAACATGTATGGCTCTGGTAGGAATTTAAGCTTTGTCATACAGGAACTCATCATGTAGCATTTTTATGTTTTCCAAAAGATAAATCTCTAGAACTTTAGTGTCACTTGGAACAAGATAAACAACAGCTCAGACCTTATCATATCATATCCATCAATTACCTAGACTTAGATCAAGCATATGCTACCCATGAGTTTTAAGTTTAGAGTAAATCCTTATATCAAAACAATCTTATCCAAAACTCGAGAGAATTCAAGGCTAAAAACTAGGTACTTGAAAGGGATTACAACAGAGCAACTATTCATCATTTCCATTTTAAAAGATTATCTTCAGAGTCCTTATTTTATTCAGCTCTTAAAAGAAATTAAAGCAAACTAGACACACTATTTTTTATTTTATTTTCATTTTTTAGATCACACATTATAACTATATATATTTATACACATATAACTTTTTATTTTGTTTTTAGTTATTCCTTTTTTTCTAAAACAAACTAAGAATAATAAAAGGAAAATAAATACTTATCTAGATATATGGGGGATGCCTTCTCCCCCAAGCTGGTTGTTGTCGTGGTTGCTCAATGAGGTGGCTAGATGTGGAGGTGCGGGAACAGAGCCTCCCAATTTTGATTTTTGTTGTTGCTATTGTTGCTAGAGGCTGGCCATCTCGTGTCCCATTCTTAGCTGCCATTTTGCATGATTATGTAACGTACCTTGTATGGCAGCATTTGTCTCTTCAATGTTTGTGATTCTATTATTGAAGCAGTGGTAGGCCTCCTAAGAGTCATGATACCCTCGGCCAGAGAAAGACATGTGTCCTCCCTGATGCCCTTGAGGTTGCTTCATAATCTTGCCTTTGATAGTCATGGAAGTTCACTGATCGAGTACCTTGGCTCACTCTTGAAGATGAGTATTCTTGAGGTGGTGACTCTAGTAATGGCAGTTCCAATGGTGGTGCCTCCTTATTTTGCCAAACCTGCCTTGGTTTTTAGTGTGATTTAGGTTTGATAGGTGCTTCCTTACTTGACTTGTTCTGACTCCTTGTTTAGCGTTTCCAAGTCAACCATCAGTAGTAGAAACTAACGACATCTTGTTTGCATCATTATTACCGGTTCAGAACTTTCACTTGTAGAATTTAGAGGATCAACTCTCCCACACTCTGCTTGAAGTGTGTTCTGCTCATAAAGACAAGGTAGAGATCAAGTGCATGGGCTCTATTGGTGGGAAAACACTAATAGAACCAAAACTTTATTTATTCTTCTCCAGCCTTAGGTGTATTGAATCATGATAAGGTTGATGTTATGTGCATAGTTCATTCTTACAACATGGGTGATAAGATCAGAAGGATGAGTATGAATGTGGCATTTGAATACATTTGTCAAAAGAGTGGAGTTGCTTAACCTATGGTAGGATTGTCCATCTTGTCATAATGTATCAAACTTTACATGATTATGATTATCATCTTCCAAAGATAAGATATGCAACATTTTAGCTTATTTGGTTAAGACTATGGGATCAAGAAAGTGGTGTTATGAACAAACTAAAGGAACAAGACATGTTGAGTTAAATAGGTTGAATCAAGCAAAGTTGTAACTCAAACATGTTTGTTTCTTCATTTGTGTAAATAGCAAGATCAAAGGGAAGCTTTTTAAATAATGGCCACTTACCTTAAGATGTTACCTTTATCATTGGAGCATGATGGCACCATGTGACGAAGGTAGATGACTGTGGTGGTCTTTTCTTCATGCTTGAAGCTTTCCTTGCTTGAGCTATTCATGAACATCTTGTCTCCTATATTGTATTCCTTTCTCATATTTTTATTGTGCCATCCTTTTGTCCTTTCTTTTGTGGATCTCAGCACTTTGTTTGGACCTTCTGCTCCTTTTATTGTTTCTTCTCTGTAAAGGATTAGTAGACAACATATACCCAAAGGAATATACAAATGATTCAAAGAAAGGATAGTGTTGTCAAAGAGCTGAAGGTCATCCTCTATTCTATAATAGAGTTGGTTTTAATATTTTAATTAGCAGAGAATCTTTATCCCATATTTTAAATAATGTGTCTTTATTGTTCACCACTACTTAAAATTTTGAACAAGGTTAAGGCAAAGATGTGTGAAATTGTTTTGAAGAATTCCTCAAACCTTGGTTTGTTTCTACAAATGATCTCCTAACATTCCCTATCCGTACAACCAAATTCTATACAAGTATGTTTTGATCCAATGATTATGTTTAAATAGTATTCCAAAGCATACTTATAACAGAACAAAGAAGCTTGAAAGGCTCAAGAGATTTATTCAAGTAGAAAGAAGAATATGGTGAACCAAAGGAGCATGATTATTTAAATTTTTACTTGTTAGAGATTTAACAAGTTGAGCACACCATAAAGGTAGGGATGACCAAGACAACCTAGCAACATGGCATGAGATGTTTTGAAGAACTCCATCCCCCATACTTGAATTTTGCGAAATGCAGAATCAAGTTTGGATGATAGAATTCTCCAATGAATGTGATTCTATGATGCATAATGCTTGGTTGGATATACCTTATGTTTTCCTTCTTTTTTATTGAAATGTTTAGTGACAAACATACCTAAAGAAGGCTTATCTGATTTACCTATGGGTGAGAGCTCATAGTCTGTTGAGCAAGACCTTTTCTTGTATTAAGCTTTTCTTTGTAGCATTCGGACAGTTACGTGATCTTCTCCCGTCAACCCTTCTTTGATTCAAGTTGATTCTTGGTTGATGAGTTGGTGTTCATTGGAGATGCAAACTCAAGCTCCTCCTTGATTGTCTAGTGGCATTGTGGAGAGTTGTTCTTCTTTGTTTGTCAGTGATTCGCTAGCCGTGAGACACTGCCGACAGACCTCCATTGATTATTGATGTTTGTTGATACAAAGATGCATGCCATGATGTAGTGGCAACTCATCATCTTGGTCCTTGTTGCCGACGTGTGAGATGGTGTCTTCGAAGGTGATGAAAGTAGACATCAGATTGGCTAATATAGGTGAGTTGCACCCTACTTCTCATCAACCTCCTAGCTTGAGTCCTGGAAAGGCTCAATGCTAGGTTGCCTTTGACATTACTTGTGGCCTATTGATTTGTTCGTTCACTTCCTATGAGTGAGTGCTTCTATTTTAGATCCTTTTTGTGTTACTCGTCTCATTTCTCTTTATGGGTTGTTGTCCGAAACTTTTGTAATTTTCCTCTATGCTAATGAAAGGATGGTTTTTGGATTACTTTAGCCTAGATTTTGTTTATTAGCAAACTTTATGTGTTTGCTGCATTCTAGCATGGTTCAAGGCAAAGATAACTTGCAACAAAAGATAAGTGAATAAACTTAGATACTCACAGTTCTTCCTTCCATGAAGAATAACCTGGGTCTTCTTTGCGCAAAGTTATTGGAGTTCATCACATGCCTTGATTCATCTTTGATGTGAATTCATCTCTTGACTTACCCAAATTGAAATTGAGAGTTTTCTGTAGGGGTTAGTCCAACAAAATATCCAGTGTCTACACAAGCAACTTTTAGTTCAATAACCAAACTAGACTCCATGTCTAATTTTTATTACAGAAGGCGTTTCAACCTAAGCACCATGCTTAATTTAAAAGTCAATGGAAGTATGTCGAGTACTTCCAAATCAAAGCATACTATAGCAGACAAAGGTAGCATGAAAGTACTATAGAGATTTATTCAAATAGAGATGAAAAAGAACATGATCATGGTAATGTATTTTTTTAATAAAGATGCGAGCAATATGGATGTATGCAAGGAACTAAACATGATGTGGATTTGAAATGCAAAAACTTAAACTAAGTGGAAGTGTATGCATGGGTTATTCAAAGTAAACATGCAATGGAATGCAATAATTAAAAGATAACTACTCATCAAGTTTAAAGTCCATAAGCAAGACTATCTCACCTTTCTTGATCATACTTACCATGACTCGCATGATGGAATTTGTCAGTAGTGCAATGTCTGTTTCCATCACTTGAGATGTGATTTGAATTCTTGTGACATCGACCTTTTTCTCCAATCTACACATGGTTAGAGAATATATATATGTCTATACAAACCTATGAGATGGCAGGGTTCCAGTGTTGATGGATCTTGAATGTTCAGGCACCCTAGGGTTCTTCATTGTTTCTTCTTTTCTTGTGGAAGCTTGTCGGAAGGTCAAAACAGTGTATGTTGTTCTTGTCTTATTCCACAATTCAACAGAACATGAGTAATCCTACTAAAGCTCATGGTATATTAATGATCTAAATCTTTACGCCAATTGTTTCCTCGGCAATGGCACCAAAAATGCTTGTTGGTATTTATTAACACAAAAAGAATATGAAGGATTCCGCAAGCGTACAAAATACGATTGTAGTATTTTTCCGGGAGTATTCTAGGTATCGTTATTTATATTTTACCACAGGAAAACAATGGAGTAAAGATTGATTGGATAACAAAGGAATATCTACTAATCAACATACCAGCATGGCTAAAGCAGGGGTGAACGTAATGATAGGAATAAAGCATAATGACACTTAAGGGTTAGATCACTAAGATAATATAAACTAGTCAACTCAGGAGAACAATGGGTGAGGTAGATTCCTATGATATTCTTATTACATGGTCAAAGTATATATACACCTAGCTATAGCTAAGACTAATTGTACTCTTGTGCACTTAGGGATGCCGCTTAGATAGTAGAGCATCACGAAGGATAACTCTATTGACGCAACTACGGTCCTACAATTTAAGAACCTGCTCAATTCGGTATGGACTACAGAGGATAGACGGGGTTGTGACCTCCCATTGCTACCACATGGCTAGGGAATAGGGTGTACTCATAGGTAGAGCATCATATAAGTACCATGCTTACACAAGACTCAGTTACTTAGCCTAACCAATCAACTAGCAAGCTAAGCACTCTATGAACCCACACACAAAAGTATTGATAACCTTTAACTAAGGAAGATATATATTCAAAGTAAGCATAGCCATGTAGATAGGAATATGATAAGTTGATAATAAGTCTTACAAGATGTAAAAGTGAAGATACAAGGCTTTGTCGAGCCTCCAAGACTAGATCCAGAACTTGAGCATGAGTCCAACTCAACCGTCACTCCCGAGCTACTAATCTACTACATTGGAAAGTTCTAGACCAATTCCTCCTAGTGTGTCTTGATCTGAATTAGAGATATAAATTAGGGTTTCTAAGATGTCTCTAGGGAGGGGGTACATGGCTGTATATATAGGGGGTAGCATCAATTCTAGACCCTTAGATGAAACTGACTTGAATAAATGGCATAGATGCGATCCTTAAGGCGGTGGAGAACTGACGTAGCGAGGCGGAGGCTGACCGGTGGCCCCATAGGATGGCCGTCCTATGGGTGGGGCCTGGAAGCCTCTTGTAGTCTTCTTTGGTGTGGTATCCTCTAGAACCTTTTAGAGTTGTTTATGCCGTGGTTAAGGGTGATTAAGTCTGACATTTGGGTCCACCTTGATGGTTTTCTGGATAAACCCTGCTAAAAACACAGATTCACCAAAACTTATGGAATTTATTAGTTTAAACCCCTAAACCTATATCGGTGATCATTTTTATATATTTATACAAGTTATGTTGATGGTTTATGATTGATGTTAACGACCATCAACAAACATGATGATAGTCTAACTATACTAAGCATATAATCAAAGTAGACGATGAACATAATAGATAGGAATAGGAATAATATTAAGAACAATGTCATAACAATTGTAGCAAATATATAAAAGTAATGAGAGATACAAAAGAGAGGGGGTACAAAGGCTATACCAAGCCACGCTCTTGGCACGATCAAGAATCCAAGCGAAGCTTGCCTCCCTCTAGATCTAGCCTAGCTAGCTATGCCCTAGAATATAGTGGAACTCTGAGGATGATTAGGGTTTCTGTCTTCTCTAATGACTTGATCAGGGTTTGATATGCTAGGGGGTGGTTGGGGCTGTTATATATAGGTCAAAACATAAATCCTGAGCCCTCAGATCAAACTGACTTAAATGGATGGCATGGATGCAACCTAGAAGGTGGTGGAGAAGCGATGTCACAAGGCGGAGGCTAACAGTGGTCCCCATAGACCGGCCGACCTATAGGTGGCGGCCTCTTGCCCTTCACCATGGTGTCATGTCCTCTAGTGTCTTCTAGATTCTTCTAGTGTTGTTTATGCCATGGATAAGCGTGATTAATCCTGATATATAGGTTCACCTTGTCAGTTTCCTAGATAATTCATGCAGGAAACACAGATTCACCAAAACTCATGGAATTTGTTAGTTTAAACCTCTAAGTCTATGTTGGTGATTACTTTCATCCCCTTACACATGTTATATTGATGGTTTATAATGGTTGTTAACTACTGTCAACAAACATTCCCAAGCTTAATCTTTGCTCGTCCCTGAGCAATGCTAAACTCAGCAAAAGGATCATGAGTTGCTTGAATGTTTTCACTCCTTAAAAGTACATATGCGTTCAAATAAGAATTCTCCTCTGGATTAGAATAAACCAATCTGTCTTTCAAACTTACCCATATTACCTTCAACTATGGGGCTTCTTAGCCTTCACTTGGGTCTGGAGCAATTGAAAGACGGAACAATTAAGTCAAGCACTATGTCTCAAGTTCTTTGCTCAACCATTATTCTAGAGTTTTTATTAGTTTTCAAAATAAAACTCAGAGCTTCCATTGTATGACACTCTCAAGTCTCTCAATATGTGGTATTTGTGGATCCTTACCAAGGCAATAGTGATGTTTATGCCTTTCTCTTCCTACAACTAAGGCTTATGTGGAGCTCATAAGAGTGGAGAAATCATGAAAGAGCATACTTGCAATACATATATTGTAAAGTCAAACTTCGAATCCAAAGAGAGTTAAGTCATACAATCAAATCAAGATGTGTATGTGCATGGATATATGGTGGATATATAGTGGCTAACCTAATTCTGCCATACTCCTTGAAAACATATCTCTCTTGGAAAATACTTTTACAAAAAAACATGGGCTGTCTTATTCATCTTTTTTCTCTTTTTTTCAGGCGGCCAACTAAGTACCCATTGTTTTTAATATCTCAGACACTTGTCTATTTTTTCTCAACTCTTTTTTTAACTAACTTTTACATAGCCCCATGCTTCTTTTCTACAACAAAACTTTTGAGACATAGCAACAAGAGCTTGGAGCATTTATTTGGTGGATATCCTATCGAGCATATTTTTGGTGTTTACTCCCAGTGTAGGAGTAAAACATTTTTGGGTAGATCTAGATGGAATGACATGTTTTTGTGCCTCCCCCCAATGTAGGAGTAGTGCATATGTGGGTGGTGTGTATGTGATCTTGATTTTAAGAGCATGATAAACCTCTCATAAGGGTCAGCAAAGCTTGACTAAACTCAATACAAAACAAGCAGCATATAAGAGTAGAAGTTTTCCTAGTTTAAATATCATGTATGGCTCTAGTAGGAAATCAAGCTTTGTCATATAGGAGCTCATCATGTAGCATTTTTATGTTTTTCAAAAGATAAATCTCCAGAACTTTAGTGTTACTTGGAACAAGATAAACAATAGCTTAGACCTTTTCATATCATATCCGTCAATTACCTAGACTTAGATCAAGCATATGCTACCCATGAGTTTCAAGTTCAAAGTAAATTATTATATCAAAATAGTCTTATCCAAAACTCAAGAGAATTTAAGGCTAAAAACTAGGTACTTGAAAAGAATTACAATGGAGCAACTATTCATCATTTCCATTTGAAGAGATTATCTTCAGAGTCCATTTATTTTATTCATCTTTTAAGAATCAAACTTAAAACTAGACACACACTTTTTATTTTGTTTTCATTTTTTTAGATCACAAAATACTTAATATATATTTAACACAAAGATAAATTTTTATTTTATTTTTAATTATGCATCTCTTTTTTCGCATGAAGCAAACTCATAGTAAAAGGAAAGAAATACTTAGTTAGATACATGGGGATTCTCTTTCCCCAAGCTAGATGTTGTCGTGGTCCTTCTTAGAGCAGCCTGATCAGCGGATGTCCTTCTCATCCAAAGGTGGAGCGAGACAAAGTCGACCGGGTGAACGCGCTCTTGATTATGAATATTATGCTGCAAAGTACTAACAAGAACACCAAAACTTGTGGAACGGATTAAGATAAAGGGTTAGCGGTCAGCCATCTAGAGATTAGTTGTTCTTGGGATTTAGAAAGATTTTTGTATTGACAAGTCTTTAGCAGGATGTCTGTCTAGTATTTTTGGATTTTTTGAATATAATGCATGCATGGTATTTTAATTTTTATGCCATCACAGTGAATATTCTTGCGGGTTTCTACATGCCATAATATTATTCTCATGGGGCTTAAGATTTTTATAATGCAACAATGATAAGATTTTTATTTTCTTTTCTGAATGCAATGCTAATGCAAAAAAGTAAATATGCTAAGGTAAAAATAATTCATGCAATGCAAAAAAATAAATATGGATAACTACCAATTTTTCCTTCTAGTGAGGGTTCGGATTTTTAAGTCCTCTGGACAGGACTTTTCTCCTATCTTGTTCATTCTTTAGGTGCATCTATTGGTCCTAGAGATGGAGACCTTGATGGGTGCACCTCGAGTGATGGTGACTCTGATGATGTCACCTTTTCCTTCCACATCTGCTTGGTCTGTGGACTCCTCATAGGCAGAGTAAGTTTATCTTTCACAACTTCCTCATCTTCCTCCCATCAATTCTTTGGGGATTGGCTCTTCCAGCGTCGGGATGATTGATATCTCCTCTTGGAGCGGGACTTTTTGGGATGCTCATAAGTAGTATAACTATTAAAATAGCAGTGTACCTTTTCTCCTAGAAATTGGAAGTGGACTTGTCCAGATCCAACGTAAATGATCACATTGGTAGTATTGAGGAATGGTCTTCCAAGAATGATGGGTATGTCTTCTTCTTCTCCCATGTCTAGAACCAAGAAGTCGGCAGGGGCATAGTGATCATGTATTCTTACAATGACATCTTTTGCTATTCCCTCTAGAAATTGAATTGATTGGTCTGCCATCTGTAATTGCATATATGTAGGGAACAAAGGTTCATCACCAAATAAGTATTCATATGTTACCTTTGACATTATGTTGACACCCGATCCAATGTCACAAAAGGTCTTATGGAAGATTCTTTATCCACTGGCACACTCGATCGTCGGCCTTCTTGGTAAGGTATGGTGAAGCGAGGAGGTGGTCGTACTCTGATATGAGTGTGTTGATCATCTTGACTGATTCTTCTTTTGTCTACCTAGCATTGTTCTTCCTCCTTCTCTTGTTGTTGCTCCTTTTGTTTACTGTTGTCTCTTCGGGCAAGTACAACTTTTGTGGATGACCAGGAGATTGCAAGATATGATTCTTGAAAGTAAATTTCTCCTTCTTATCCTTGATTGTGAAGCAGATCTTGGCACTGTCTACGTAGATGATGGCTTTTGCGGTGCTTAGGAAAGGTTGGCCCAAAATAATAGGTGCCCTTATATCTCCACCTATTTTTAAAACCACAAAATCTATGGGTATGTATGATTGTCCCACTCGTACACAGATGTCTTCAAGAATTCCCTTGGGGTAGCAGAGGGACTAATCTGCAAGCTGAAAAGCATATTTGTGTACAACAAAGTATCTCCATTAATTTATCATAAATTACCTTAGGCATGATGTTGACACTTGCTCCGAAATCATAGGCAGCTTCTTGGAAAATGTGAGGTCCAATGGCTATGGGGATGATAGGTCTTCCTGGATCACCTTTCTTTTTAGGCAAGGAATAATCTATCCATCCTCCAGCTGATGGTTGTATGGAGTAGTATGCTGCATTGTGAATATCGACAAGATTTGTAGTTTCTAGATCTTTTGGTTGCTCTGAAATCTTACCTTTGTCGGTTGGAGGAACAACAACCACCAACTGAGCTATTTGTGATTATATCATCTTATTCAAGCTATGCTGGTTTTTAATGGTAGAGGAAAAGCTATCCATTGTATTATTTATGTTTTCTAAGATTCTATCATTGGAGGCTAGTTTTCTAGATAAGCCCTACATTATTTTAGCTTGGCCAGAAATTAACTCTCTCAGGGGTGGTTGGTTATTGAAATTATTACCTTGATAGTTACCTTGGTAATTATCTTGGTAATTTGACCTTTGTTGCTGATTCCATCCTTGATTTTGTTGAGGACGAAAGTAGTTGTTATTGATGAAGTTCACATCCTCATGGGTTTTAGGATGGTTACTCCCTGAATGCCCAGTGTTTCCACATTCTTCACATGTCATGCGGGAATCATAAATGTGCATGACTTCTTGCTTCTCATTAGCTCGATCTTCGAGCTTCTTCATCAGCAGGTTCATCTTGGCAGATAGCATGTCTACCTCCTTGAGTTGATACATACCTCCACCTATCTTGTGGGTCTGAAGATGTTGTTCATTCCAACCTTGGTTGGAGGCCATCTTCTCCACGAGAGCTGTTGCACCTGGGATTGTGAGGGACAAGAATGCACCTCTAGCAGCAGCATCCATATTCTCACGGGTGCTATTGGTCAGCCCATGGTAGAAAGTCTACATGAGTAGCCAATTCTCCATACCATGATGAGGACATTCTGGTATGTAATCTTGAAAGAGTTCCCATGTCTTAGGGACAGATTCATCATGTTGTTGTTGGAAACTTGTGATTTTCCCACGTAGAGCATTGGTCTTGCCTATGGGAAAGAACTTTGCTAGGAAGGCAATGGAGCAGTTATCCCATGTAGTGTTTCTATCTTTGTTGGCATAGAACCATTGCTTCACCTTCCCCAAAAGTGAGAATGGGAAGAGGCAAAGTAATATGGCATCTCTGGTTATGCCCTTGATGGTGAAAGTGCTACAGATCTCCAGGAAGTGTTGGAGGTGAGCACTCGCATCTTCATGTGCCTTTTCGCCAAACTGGCTGGCTTGCACCATGTTGATGAGAGCAGGCTTGAGCTCAAATCCATTGTCTCCAACATTGATTGCCGGTCTAGTATGGATGTTGGTTGTAGTAGGAGCAGAGAATTCACAGAGTGTCTTGTCAGCATGCATTGAAAACTAGTGTTAAGCTCTGCCTTATCTGGTTGTCTTCCGATTCTAAAGCTAAAACTTTCTTGAGTTTAGCTCTAGTTCTCTTGATTAATGCTTCTGAATCTTCAATGTACTTTGTTGGAAGGTCAAAACCGGTCATACATTACCCTGCATAAGATATAAAAGTAGACAGAACAAGGGTAAACCTGTTTGAGCAGAGGCCAATGGTTATCTTGATCACATTAGTAAGTACAAAGTTATCAATATTTCCTTCTTGCCTAGCTACCTTCCCCGGCAATGATGCCAGAAATGCTTGTTGGCATTTCTTAAGGTCACTACTAAGAACAAGGTTTTGAATTTAATCTCTAGCAACGACGCTAGAAATGTTTATTGGTATTTACTTGTGACTTGAAAGAAAATATCTAAATGAAAAGAATCCGCAAGCGCATAGATAATATACCATTGTAGCACTTCACCTAGGAGTATTCCATGTATCATTATTTATATTTTTACCACAGGGAAGGACAAGCAGTTGGAATATATTGATAACTTATATGTATGATGGAGAAATAAACCATAACCAAACTTCTACTCATAACAGGGGTAAGTCAAGAGATAAATATGATAAGTAATGATAAATGATAATTAATCACTCAGAGTATTCCTTTCTATGGCATTAGCATTGCTAAGTAGAATATTAGAGGAATAATTCCTAAGTCATTCTTAATTACAAGTCAAAGCATATCTTGATTAGTGCAATTACACTTAGTAGTCATGGCTAAGATCAACTTCATATCTACACATAAGGGATATTACTAATGAAGATTAAGAACAGAGCTTGTCTTCCTTCGTAACTAGATCCTACTTGTCCTATATTCAGGACTGGAGTACAAAGGACTTAACAGGAGTGTCACATATGCGATCTACCACTTGGCCCAGAATATAGGGTGCATCCGCAGGTAAACAGTGTATAAGCACCATGCATACACAATGTTGACCACTCACCCTTGGTACCTTAGAGCGAGCGCTATATGAACTTATGCTTGAACATGATGATAATCTAACTATACTAAGCATATAATCAAAGTAGACAATGAACATAATAACTAGGAACATGAATAATATTAAGAACAATGTCATAACAATTGTAGCAAACATATAAAAGTAATGAGAGATACAAAAGAGAGGGGGTACAAAGGCTATACCAAGCCATGCTCTTGACATGATCAGGAATCCAAGCGAAGCTTGCCTCCCTCTAGATCTAGCCTAGCTAGCTATGCCCTAAAATATGGTGGAACTCTGAGGATGATTAGGGTTTCTATCTTCTCTAATGACTGGATTAGGGTTTGATATGCCAGAGGGTGGCAGGGGCTAGTATATATAGGCTATAACATCAATCCTGAGCCCTCGGATTAAACAGACTTAAAAGAATGGCATAGATGCAATCTAGGAGGTGGTGGAGAACCAACGTCATGAGGTAGAGGCTAACAGTGGGACCGGCTAGCCTGTAGGTGGGACCAGCCTGCTGGCCAAAGCTGCCTACGTCACCCTCATGCGACATCGTCACCATGCCAAGCAGAGCCTCAATGTCGCCAACTGCGTGGCACTGAGGCCCCGCTTCCTCTTCACCACATTGGAGCGCCAAGGATGCCGAGCTAACCCCATCATGGTCCTACACCTCCATGAGCCACCGATGAGCAAACCAACATCAAAGCCTCCACCTTTCACTCCTTTGTTGCCCTTGCCTGACGATTGTGCTTCGTGCCTTGTGTCATTCACTGCAGGAAAGCCACAGCCTCACCTTGCCACAGAGCCATGACGTCGAGCCATCTAGGCCCCATGCCCAGACGCAACCCACCGAAACAACTACCTCGGGCGTGAACCGAGGGCGGATGCATCCATGACGACATCGTGCCGCCTAGCCCCGAAGCCCGTCCACGCCACCAGATTGGCCACGCGAAGACATTGCGCACCCAGTGAACGGGCATGGCACCCTCGTCGGGGCCGCGACGTCGGCACAACCTCATGTCTCCTCTGCAATCACGAAACCCTAGTGCGTTCTGACCAAAGCCTAGCCCTTTTCCCCTATGTCGTCATTACCTTGACGCTGGATTTGAACCTTCTCACAAGGTAGTGCCTGCTTGCCTCGTTCTCTATCTTCATCAGGTTGCTGCCATAGCCGACCTCGACGTCAAGGACGTGAGCCCACCAGGAGCCACCATTGAGCCGGAACCCTAGAATCCCCTCATCATGGCTATGCAGAACCTGATCATGGAAGCACCTTTACCCGCCCAAGCGTACGCTCTGCCTAAACCAATCTCTCCCTGCACCACGCGGACACCCGACGACGAGCCCAATGGTAAGCTGTACAACCCAAAGCTCGTCCTTTAACTGGTTGCCTGCATGTCCGGCCTTTGAGCCACATCCACGGTCACTAGGCACACACCCATGGACACCACGCACATTGGCATGTGGAGCCACATAGCCGTGCTCCTGCATGCCCATCGTAGGATCCTCGGTGCATCACCACCGCCATAGGCCGCCCATAGACGTGTCTACGCACACGAATGCCGCACCCACAGGCACGGACATGAGCCAACAAGCATAGTACGCACATAGCCACCATCTGGCAATCGCCATCATTCTAGCACACACCTACACGCACATGGCCTAGGCAGGCACGGTCGCAGTCGCACAGTTGCTGCCATCGAAATCCAACCACAACCACACAAAAACAAGCGCGCTAGCGCGCGACACCATTGGCTCACATGGCATGATGGTGCTGTGCCACTCGTGGCCACCATAGCCCAACTACCGACACCAAACCCTACCTACCACCTAGGAACACACCGACCATGCCCCTATGCCCGCCACCACTATTGTGCCCTCCATGGCCATCGTCGTTGCCTCTAGGTAGGAAAGGTAGCACCTTTCATGCACATGCCATGAACACCACTCGTGGCATGGCACTGCCACCACGGCCAAATGGCACTCACACGAATGCACTATTAGCCCATAGGATCACCGGCTTAGGTGAGTCGACCACTCACCAGTCTTGCCAACCACGACCGAGCACGACAGACGCTGTCCGACCACACTCACTATGGCTAGAGGTAGAAGAAGAGGGAGAATAGAGCATACACACACAACAGAGACACCAGCGTTGGCTAGAGCCCTATATAGGAGATGGCAAATCTAAACTCTCTTTGTTGAGTTGTAGTGGCAAACTATATATACAACTCTACCCATCTAGTCCTAATACAACTGCCATGCTGCTATAGTTACTAGATAACATAGTAGGGCTAACTCTAGCACATGCCCCTACATGTGGCTACAATGCGGCAAGTGAGCCGTTCAGCGCCTGCCTCTACAGCGGCTATAGTACGATAGTAGGGGGCCATTTTAGCGCCGCCTTCCCTTGCTATGTGTTCACACAAGAAAGCAGTAGATTATCTAACAATTCTTCCCCTAATCCTACTACTAACCCTTGTACCCCCTCCATGCCGATCATCTCCTTCAGCTCCATGAGTTGAAGATGTCCAAGCAGCTTGGTGACGACATCCGTGAGTTGCCGACCAATTTTGACGAACTCGATGACGATCTACCCTTCATCAACACAGTCCCTAAGGAAGTAGAACTTCACATTGATGTTGTTGCTCTGGTCATGGAGAACCGGATTCTTCGTGAGGGCGATGGTGGGCTGGTTGTCCACCATCAGTGCTGGTGGGTGAGCTTCTACATCGGTCAGCTCGCCCAACAACCAGCGTAGCCACACAACTTGGCACACCACTATGGCTGCCGCTACGTACTCTGCCTTGCATGTAGATAGTGCCACCACCTTCTGTTTCAGCGACAACCATGAAATTGGAGCTGGCCTTGAGAATGACGAGCATGCCAGAGGTGCTCCATCGTCCATCGATGTCCCCCACCATGTTTGCATTGCTGAACACAGTGAGCTATAGCCTACTCCGGCTGGTCTTGAGGAAGATGATCCCCTGATCCACCATCTCATTGACGTAGCATAGTAGTCGCTTCACCGCAGCCTAGTGATCCTCTTTGGGATCCTCCATAAAACAACTGATGTAGCCCATGGCGAACGCAATGTCCGGCCTCATGTGGACTAGGTAGCGTAGACCGCCGCCGATGCTCTAGTAGAGTGTTGCATCCACCTTCGTCGCGGTGCTGGCCTTCGTTAGCATCAGCCGCTCCTCCATTAGAGTCACATAAGGCTTGCACTCAGCCTTGCCGCTCTGCTCTAACAGCTTTGAGGCATACACGCTCTGACCAAGTGTGGGTTCCTCCTTCCCTTGTCTCATCTTGATGCCGAGGTAGTAGGAGAGTGCACCGAGATTGCTCATTCAAAAACGAGCTGCCATCTCGCGCCTGAAGCTATTGATGTCTGCTGCATGCACGCCGGTGAAAATCAAGTTGTCCACATACACACCAACGATGAGCTCCTCCTTCCCCCATCACCGCATGTAGAGCGCGTGCTCAGTTGCGCACCTTATGAACCCAAGCTCGCCAGCGTGGCGTCAAGCTTGGCGTTCCATGCTCATGGGGCCTGCCATAGCCCATAGAGCACCTTGCGTAGTCGGAGCACCCTATGCTCTGTTCCCTTGATGGTGAAACCTGGAGGTTGCCTAACGAAGATCGTCTCCGCTAGCTCACCATTGAGGAAGGCCGATTTAACGTCCAAGTGATGGACGCGCTAGTCCTTTGCTGCTGCCAAGGCTAGTAACAAACAAATAGACTCCATGTGCGCTACTGGCGCAAAGACTTCCTTGAAGTCAATGCCCTCGTGCTGAACAAGGGCGACGAGGGGCTCCTTGTGCTTGACAATGGCACCGAGCTCATCCTACTTGACCTTGTACACGCACTTTAGGCTAATCGGACGGCATCCTAGAGGTGGATCGATGAGCTGCCATGTCTCATTTTCCTCGATCGACTTTATCTCCTCTAGCATCGCTCATCGCTAGTTTCCATCATGCTCCGCCAGCGCAAACATGGGTGGTTCCTCTACACTGACGAGTAGCAGCTCTTGGTCATTGAGTAGCTAACTAGCCAGGCCTGAGGGCCCTGTGCCTCTAACAATGTCGTCCAGCCTATGGAACCGCACCTCCTCACCTTCGTGGAAGGCATCCACAAACTCAGTGATGTCACTTGGAGGTGAGGTGAACTCGATCAATGTTGATGGAGTTCCCTGTTCCACTAGAGTGCTTGGCACAGCACCTGGAGTGCTCGGCACCCTGGTTGTAGTGCTCGGCACTACTTCTGGATAGCTCGTCACTACTCCTGCAGTGCTCGGCACTACTGTAGGAGTTCTGAACCTCAGTCTTGGAGTGGTCGGCACCACTGCAAGACCTCTTGGCTCTGCTATGGGGCTACTCGGCACCCATCCTGAAGTGGTCGCTACCACTGTAGAACCTCCCAGCACCACTCCTAGCATGCTTGGCATCCCTCCCGAAGTGCTCGACACTACCCTAGGAGTGATCGGCTCTATTGCTGGAGTGATCGGCACCCCTCCTGGAGTGCTCGACACCTCTTCCCTAGTGTCTCCACCACAGTGGATGACCAGGTGCTTGACGATGAAGGTGCTGGTGAAGCCGCTAGCTTCCCTCATGCTCAGACTGTTCCAGTCCCAAGCCGCCTTTTCAGTCGAACATGATGTTGCGTGAGACAAGCACCTTGTATCCACATGGGTCATAGAGCCGGTATGCCTTAGTACCCTCCATGTAGCCTAGGAACACCATTGGTGTGCTCCTGTCCTCCAGCTTGGTGAGGATTGGCTTCGTCTTCCTGATGTGGCTGATGCAGTCGAATAGTCGAAGGAAGGACACGCTTGGCTTGCATCCATACCAAGCTTCAAACTGGCGTCTTGCCTATAGGGCATTGGTTCAGAGCGCAGTTGAGGATGAACACCGCCAGTGGTCACCGCCTCACTCTAGAACCTTAGCCAGCATGCCTTTAGGCCTTCATCATGGATCGAGCCATGCTGACCACCGTCTGGTTCTGTCGCTCCACTAGGCCATTCTGTTGTGGCGAGTACAACATGGTGTGGTGGTGCACCACACCCTGATCCAGTGCAGTATGCAACAAATTCTACCGAAGTGAATTCACCATCATGATCAGTCCTCAGCACATGGAGCTTCTTGCCACTCTTGGCCTCCACACGCATCTTGAACTTCTTGATCACCGCCGCCGCTTCGTCCTTGCTCGTTAGGAGTTATAGCCACATGTAGCAACTGCAATCATCCATGAGCTGGAGGAAGTACAGTCGATGTCGTAGAACCGACCAATTTATAAGAGTACAAGTATAATGGCAGCCCACAAGCGGTCGCACTGTCGTACTTGAACCCATATAAACCCGGTAGTCCGTCGAGTACCACGACAGGTCTCGATAAACGATTTACATCAACCAAGATCATACATGATTCAACATACATGTCACATATTACATAAAGTTCATAGATACATTTTCATCATCAGAGTATGAAACAAAGTTATTACAACCCAAGTTCGATAGATAAAAGCGGAAGCAAATTAAGTTTGAAAGTAGTATTTGCCAACATAGTTTGATACAGTGCCAACATACGATCACAATCCACAAAAGCATGTAGAAGGATAAAATAAGAAGCCTGCCCAAGGCTTACTCCTCATCCACAGCGGGATAGAAGCAACTCTTGCAATAACCATGATAAACAGTGCCATCTGCAACAATGGGAAATAAACCCTGAGTACAAGAAGGTACTCAGCTAGACTTACCCATCATAAACCAGAAATAAAATGACTCCAAGGATCATGCAAGGCTGTATAAGTGGATATGGCTTAACAACATTTTGCATAAAAAGCGATTAACTCAGTGATACAATTATAATTCTGTTATCAAGTTAATTATGACTATCCATCTCTAAATTAGCAACTATCCTGTGCCAAACATGTGGTATATCAT
Source organism: Miscanthus floridulus (assembly GCF_019320115.1). NCBI lineage: Eukaryota > Viridiplantae > Streptophyta > Magnoliopsida > Poales > Poaceae > Miscanthus > Miscanthus floridulus. Next base: position 47,807,700 of record NC_089586.1, on the reverse strand, counting down.
TTTAAGAGCATATAATAGTAACCATAGCAGGTATTGTAATTCCATGTTCATTCGAACCATCATGTTCCATAGTACAGTTACTACGAGGTTGGAGCTAGCCAAGTTTCTCACTATCCAGGAGAGACGGCGATTCAAATCGATTTCAACCAGCTAGGAATTTATTCCTAACTCAAACCTAGGTCTACCAGCCACGGTAGCCTTAGGTCACCTTTGGTACAACTCAAGTACACATTTCGCGGGTTCGCCCAGCGCCGCACAATCAGGGACAACCAAATGCCAGGACGTTCAGGCCCAGCCTACCCTTGGGCCTAGTCTGGCTCCCCGCACATCCTTACTACCATCCAGAGTGTGCACTTTGATAGAGCAGGGCCTGGCCTAAGTTGAGCTAATTAGCTTCGTGGTCGGAATGAGTCATCCGGCCAGCTAAGTGATAGGCATGCGTTCAATCTTGTCAAAAAGGTCCAACAACAGTACAGTCCTTAATCGGCACAGATGGAATTACATGAGTTAACCTACCATAGACTCCGTCTAGCCTCAATTTACCTTACCCCATGGTTCTTTTCCACGATAGCAATTATAGCCAACCGTGCTTCGGTATCCACCTATATCTCGCAGGTGATAGGAAATCACCTGACTTCTACCGGTCGAAGCATGGCTAAGCATATATTCGATCCTGGACCTATATAGGGTTAAAGGTACTTTTCTAGGACAAGGAATTTATATGCATCAGTGGTTTCAAATCAACTCTTATAGCCTAATGCATCAATCATAGGGACTTAAGTAATATTTTATAAAATACCGGGAGACTTAAAATGCTTCGGGGCTTGCCTTTAGAAAGGAAGTAGGGCGGTGATCAGGGCACTCCAGAAGCTCTTCTGGGTTCTGCTCCTCGCCTTCGGGAGCTATGGCTTGAGGAATCTCCTGCTGGTCCCCTTCCTCTCATTCGTCGAAACTCCAGCAACGTTATCTCCTCCGTCGATCCTAGATGCATGAGTATGACATGAGATATTGTGAATGCATTCATGTTGACAAGTATAGTATGATGATACATGATGAATGGATTCTTGCAAGCATTCTTAACAACATGGTGTTAAGTGATAACAAGTGCATCACATTTACTGAGTAGTGTGCATATCTCTTCTTGATTATTTAATCAACTACTTCAACAATGCATTTACTATATCACAAAACAGCAGCTACTCGTTTTACTCATAACTGAAGTTCTACTTATCCAATTGTGGTGATCTTGGACTTTCTGGAAATCTTACAAAATTATCTACAACTTTCCTTTAATACTCTTACTGTGATTCAAGAGTTAAATTGGGCAAACAAATCATTCAATCAAATCTGTGCAGAAAGTAAACCTTTCGGACAGCAAACTTGTAACAGCTAGAACTCGAAAACCCTAAGTCCTATGACTGTGAAAATTTAACACAAGGTAGATTAGCAAGTTATCTACAACTTTCTTATTAACAAGTTTTATAGTAGAGACCATTATCCATATGAAATCATCCACACAATCAAAACTATACATGCAGTCTTGTATTTGAATGATAAAGCTATAATTAGTCATTTGTATACAATCAATGGCTTCTAAGCCTTACCATTGACATCAACAGTTACTATGCAACATAAGAACCATAGAAAACATTATGCTTAATCATAATCTAATTATTTAATTGCCTTTCTTAATTTAATTAAATAATTAGGGTAAATAATAAACATATACCAAAGGTGCATCATAAATTCTCAAAACTTTACAGTGGCTTACTAGTGCTACCAATAGACTACTGTAAAAGTTTCATGCCATTTTACCAAGGAAAGCATCCTATGCAAAAATGACAAGGCATAAAGGCTTAAAATAGCACAAATAGAAAACCCTAGTGAAAAGTGTCAAGCAACAGATTTTATATTTTTCTTAGCATCCATATGGTACTAGGACAACCTCCAATAAATTTCATGAATATTGGATTCATAAATAATTTATAAAAATTCACACAAGGATCACCTAATTATAAAAGAAAAATCTATAACTAGCAATCTATTCATGCACTGACCCTCAAATTTTTACCAGAGCTTATACTTGTCAAGAATAGCTCACCACATAAGTTTTATAATTTTTGGAGCACATGAACTCTAGATATAAATTAAACAAGTTTACATACATTTAAAAACACATTTCAAGTTTCATTTTAAATCCTCCAAAAACTCTACTACAAATGCTAACATCATATTTTCATAAATACTATACTTCCTAAGGAACACTACAAAATTTGGTTCACAAATTTTGGATCTCTATAGCTCAACTTATAAATTTTCAAAGTTGCATACAAAAACAGGAACAAATGAACTAGCCTACTGCACTACAGTCAATGACAGGCGGGACCCGCTGTCAGACGACCCCACATGTCAGTGAAATAAGAACAGGGCATGGCGCTGCTTTGACGTGGTCTGGCCATGGCTCGTCGCTGGTGAGCTTGCCGGCGGGGACAAGTGAACCTACGTGATCTATGGAGCAGCGCGCGTCGAATGACCTAGGTGGTGGCAGTGGAGGGTGGGCGGAGCATGCTCGTCACCGGCCATGGCGGCACGGCGGCGATGCTCAGCGGTGCGCCGGTCATCACCGGCTATGGCAAAGCCAGGTGAGGCGCGCTACAGCATCACGGTGATCGTGCGAACCTATCTATATGACCTAGGCAGCAGGAGGCAGTTCGATAAAGCATGGCCACGGCGTGGTGGCACGGAGGTCAGAACGCAGCGGCACGGGTCATCGTGTTCCTCGCCAGCGGGACCACTAACGGAGGTAACATCATAACACAAGCTAATACCCATCCTAACCAAGCTCTAACGCCAACAACCGGAAGAAAAGTGCATGCGAGCCGAGCGGTGGCAAGCTTGCCATGGAGGCGGCCATGGCGGCCGAGGTTCTGGCGAGAGGGGAAAAGGCAATACGCCCTCACCGAAGCGCAATTGACGTAGCCAATATGTTGAGGTGGTGGAGGTGGATGTGGCGTAGCTATGGGCGAGATGGAGACAGTGGCTATGCGGTGGAGCACACGCAAGGCGATGGTGGAGGCGAGGCTGTGCTCGGCGGCGAGGTTGCGCTGCTGTGAATGGCGAAGGAGGAGGCAGAGAAAGGAAAATGTTAGCGCGGGGATGGAGCAGCGGGTGCGGAACGTGATATACTGTGCTCTGGCCCAACACGGCCACGCTGGGTAGGACAGCAGTGACGCGCGGCCTCCATCGGCTCCACGTGGCGTGCATGCTCTGGCGACGGTCGGCCACCGAAGTCATTGATTCAGTTCGTTTAGTGCTATGACAGACCGACTAATGACGCAATTTCAAAGCAATCAAACGGAAAATCTGTAGCTCCATTGTGTAAACAACCTAAATGGAAATTGCAGACCTATGTACCCGCTCCAATTGTTCTTAAAGGATCATGTGCTAACTCTCAACTGAAACTGAGTTATTTCATCCGAAAGCCGAGCTTGTCAGCACTATCAGTGAAAAGGACTTAGCAAATTTCTCTAAGTGTTGAAAACAAGGAATTGATGATTCTTGTGAGCCTAATTCAAGCATGTTAGGAGCTAAACTAGTCTATGACCCAAAAATAAAAGTTGTTCCTTTTGCCAAATACTACAACTTTGCTTTAGTGACCACCTCCATGCAAGGTCTCTAGCACATAGTTCAAACTTGGTCAAACATGCTACATTCAAAAGATGGCTTATTCATGAACTATGACTTAGTGACCAAATTACCCCTAACCATGAATACCAAAGTTGTTCATAATGATCTTCTAAACATGTTTAAGCCATTGGTAAGGTCACACACTCATTTCATGCATTGGTCACACATAGAGCTATCCAGGTCCACATGCATAGCATCACTTGAGTACTTGATTAGACAAAATGATCTTCATGAACATTGTGCCACTAGTCATTATAAGTGTAGCTAATATGTTTTAGTGACTCACATCTATCATTTACATGTATTCACTCATGATCATATGCATAGATACAAGGAGACATGAAATAACAAGCATGTTTCATATGTTTCAATCAAATGTTTCAATTATAAAAGCTTAAATATGAATGCTTGATGCTCATGCTCATGCAATGCAAGTCAATTTATGCAAGGCTAACACCTAGGGTGTTACAGTTGACCACCATTTGTGGCTAGTGTGATCGGTCTACAGAGGCCGCCGTGGACGAGCTTGAGAGCGTCCTCCGCGCGATACTTGGCCACTTTTGGGAACCGTAGCCTCCTCTGCTTCTCGGCCAGGCAGCTGTCACATAGCTTGCCTCTGTGCTTGATGTGGGGTAACCCTCGGACCATCTTCTCAAGCCCACCAAGCGTGTCAAAGCTAAGTTGTCCGAACCAAGCATGCCATAGTCACGGCTCCTTGGTGTGCCTTACCGCCAGGCACACCAGCTGCTCTACCTTCAGGTCGAGCAGGTACAACCGGTTCTAGGACCTCTTCACCTTGGCAAGAAGTCACCGTTCCCAGTCTCTGATCCTAAGGACTCCGTCCTTGATCCGAACCTTGCTACCACGCTCATCCAACTGACCAATGCTGATGCTGCTTAAACGCAGATGTGGGATGTAATATACATCTGTTAGCGCGTTGTGCTCCCCATTCTAGCACCTGATGATGATGGTGCCACGCTCTTGGATTGCCACCCTTGAGCCATCACCAAACTTCACTGTACTGGTAACATCATCGTCGAGCTTGGAGAAAGATACCTTGGAGCCCATCATGTGGTTACTGGCACTAGAGTCCAGATACCACCGATGCTCCTGGTTGGTGCCCACACGTTTGAGGTTGACTTGGGCATGTGATTCATCGAGGTTGACAGCCTTGAGGGCCTTCCTAGGTCCTTCCACCGTTGTCACCTCTTCCTTCTCCTCGACCTTGACATCGTGCAGTGCACAGAACGTCGCCATCAGGATAGTGGCCTCATCATTAGCAGCAGCTTGCACCAAATGAGCCTCAACCTTCTTCTCCTACTTATGATTTGAGCACTCCTGTGCCCAATGGTCCATCTTCCCGTAGCACCGACATGCATTGGGGTTAACCTGCTTCATCTTCTCCGAAGAACCCTTGCCACGGCGCTTGCCATCACCACCGCGGCTAGAGGAGGCTACCTTCCTAGAGTTCCTTCGAGCAGCCCACTCCTCCTCTGTCAGCAGCAGTTTGCGCTGTCCTTTGTTGCTATCACCTACTACAGGCACTTGTCCACCACCTGTAGATGCCCTGTCACATCCTCAATGGTGAGGGTGGACAAGTCCAGCATCATCTCTATGGAGAGAGTGATCTGGATGTACTTTGCCTGCATGGAGTGGAGGTACTTGGATACCGCCTCCTCTTCATCGATGGTGATGCCATGGCTCTTTAGCTTGCTGATGAGTGTCTGTAGGTGGAGGGAGAAATCCTCCACCATTTCACCATCCTTGAACTTGAGGTTGGCATACTCCTGCTCCAGAAGCTGGGCCGTCGTCTTTTTTGCGTGGTCGGAACCGACGCGCATTGCCACAATAGCCTCCCACGCCTCCTTAGCAGAGCTTTTTGCCTCAAATGGCTCTCTGTACTCTACCGGTACAGCAGTGAGGATAGCCTCCAATGCTGACATGTCATCTTCTTCACTTTCGGTGCCCTAGTCAACATCATTCTAGAGCCGTCGGGCTCTGAGCTTGACCTTCATGGTCACCGACCACTCTCCATAGTTGGTGTGAGTCAGCGTCGGCCAACTAGTGTCATTGACCCCCCGCACCATGCGAACAACAACCTCCTATCATGGTTGGGTAGCCACAACAGTGCCACTGTTGTCACCCATTTCTGAACCATTCGCCATCGCCAGCGGTTAGTTCGGCGATAGTGCTTGTACAGCTCCGATACCACTTGTTATCTCATAGGATCACCGGCTTAGGTGAGTCAACCACTCACCAGTCTTGCCAACCACGGCCGAACACGATAGACGTTGTCCGACCACACTCACTATTGCTAGAGGTAGAAGAAGAGGGAGAACAGAGCATACACACACAACAGAGACACCAGTGTTGGCCAGAGCCTTGTATAGGAGATGGCAAATCTAAACTCTCTTTGTTGAGTTGTAGTGGCAAACTATAAATACAACTCTACCCATCTAGTTCTAGTACAGCTACCATGCTGCTATAGTACTAAATAACATAGCAGGACTGACTCTAGCGTCTGCCCCTGCATGTGGCTATAGTATGGTAGGTGAGCCGTTCGGTGCCTGCCTCTGCAGCGGCTACAGTACTACAATAGGGGGGCATTTCAGCACTGCCTTCTATTGCTGTGTGTTCACACAACGAAGCAGTAGATTTCTAACACGCACGACATGGCAGCACTACAACACATGCGGCCGCCGTAGTCTCGCATGCGCACGTTGTGGCATGACACCCGCGTGTCCACGCTGCTCACGCCAGCCACCACCTTGTCGAACCACCATCGAAGCCAGTTGTGGGATCTTGGCGAGCCCTTCATCTAGCACCAATGTTCAGCACCGCTCTACACGACAGCGGCCTAACCACTGCTCTACAGCGTGCCCCCTTTCCCTTCCATGGACGCTCACAGCTAGCTAGTGCCCTTCATCGAGCACCTATAGTGCCCTTCGACTACCTCCTCCTTTCTCTGTTGTGTGGGCTTAAAGCCAGGTAACTAATCAGCTCAGCTGAGTAGGTTGGCCTAGTCCAAGGCCTACTCTTCCTTGAGCTCCCTCCCTTCTCCCTTCTCCCTCTTGGCTGATTGCCACCGCCTGGCCCAAACTAGTTTCCGCCCATAGCAAAAGCCTTTCCTTCCCTTGGGCCACCATCTGGGCAGATGTAGGCCCAGACACAACCTTGCCCTTCCCCTTTATCTATTTTTCTAAAATTCCATCTATCTTCTAAAATCCATATCAAATTCATCCTAGCTCCCAACCTTCAAGTGCAATTCTTATGTCTAGTTGTGTTAGGTTTTGTTGTGGTTTTATTGCTTCTTATTGGTGGTCGTTCTCGGCTTTTTCTTGCATAGCGATGGTTCGAACTTGGATGGATTCAAGGACGCCTCGGATGGATAAGGAGACTCCCGTTGATCGACAATGACTTCCGAAGACAAGAAGCACTACTTCCTCTACACCATAGGTGTCATGGCAACACCTTTTTCTTAGAGAATCCTATTAGGCATTGCAAAGCAGAAACTGCTAGCGCTTTATATTTGTTCCTTTGCTAGAATATGTGATGCATCCTTTTGCCTGAGCATTGATTGTCTTGATTGAAACCACTTCCCTTGGATTACCTAGTTCCGTGCTAATACTTATATATGCCTATCTGCTTGCTTGCATTTACTCCATCATAATTACATATATTCCTTGTTATGTGATGTGTGATGGATGTTGGATGATGTGGATGGTGGATGGGGTTTAGCCGTGAGGCAACCCCATGAGGTATATAGTTTGATACGCGATGGGAGCGGTGAATCTCGAGTGGGTGGTGGTGATATGAGGAGTTCTGGAGATTTTCCTCACCCTTGACCTGATTATTGGAGATACTGGCTAGAGTGAGAGGTTGCTGTGGTGTACGGAGTGCACGAAGGGTAGTTCCTATAGCGGGAACATAGAGTCCTAGAGGGATGTCATACGGTCCCCGAGGGGCATTGGGATGAGGAGATTGTGGATAGACCAACTCTAAGGGGTGGGTCTAGTGCTCTGAGGGCACATGGATTGGTGGAAGGTGCTCACTCTGGCCAACATAAGGACTGATGTAAGTTGTAGCCATAAATTATGGGTTACCTTCTATAGACCACATGAAAACAGGGAAGGGGCCCATTGTCCAAAGTAGTGTAGGCGACCATCAGTCTCTATGGGAGTGAGTAGGCACGCGGTCTGTGGCCCTATGCAACTAGTGTTAGGAGGGAAGGGGTTACTCTGTGACACCTCGATGACACGACCCCAGCTTATATAGCGGCATCTATATATCTTCGCTCTAGCTGGTGGACAGGACTGGTGTTAGTCAGCCTAGTTTATGGTGGTGGTGTTCATCGCTGATGGTGATTCATTGGTGGTGTTCATGTGGGGTAACAGTGTACTCTCTGTAGAGGTTAATAATCTATATGTATAGCCGTGGTCTTGGATATGATCACTTACTTGTGTACAAGGTTTAGCTCACTAGCTTCTCTTGTGCTTTGCTTCTCTCCCCCTAAAGATAAGGTTTGTCTTAAGGTCATTGAGACGAGGGGCATGCGGAGGCCACCTCATCGACTAGACTGAGAGACTAAGGGTGTTGTGAGGGATGATGAGTGGTGACTTATGATGATGATGAGTGGATGGTGAGAATGAGAGTGTGGTTTGGGACTTGACAAGATATTATTGCTTTTCATGCTATTCTGCATATGCTAAGGATGCAAACTACAACCAAACTATTTGGATCACCAGATCCCTTTATTTTCTGTTTTCCACCAAAGCTCATTCGGTGTTGACCATGGCCTACACACATCTAGTGGTGTGCAGATTTCTTGCCTCGCAGTGGTGTTGTGAATGGTAGTTGTTTGCGGATCTACTCTCAAGGATGCCTGTGGATTGAAGACTCATCAAGCTTCGCTGCTATGATTAGATTTCTGGTGTTTTGTTTGATTTAGTCTAGAGGGCTTGTAACTAGATTAATGTAATATGCTAAATTTTGTACTCTGATGTGTTGTATGACTTTGTAATCATCTAAAAACTGGATGCTCATGATAGTTGAGGTATCCTAGGACTATCAGAGAGGGGCAAGAGAGTCGGAATTTCATTTTTGAAATCCCGGTTCATTTTAGGAGGATGGAATAATCATCGCATATGACATGGACCGCATAAGTGTTCATGTCATCCCTACCCGTGTCTTTCGGTATGGTAGACATAGCGTTAAAAAGAGTTCATCTATAGACCATACTATCTTCCTTATGTTTCCTTGTTCTTGGATTCATTAGCAGAACAGTAAATAAAGCTACATTTGATGTATCTCTCTGTCATGCATTTTAAAAGGACCAATGTTGTTTGCTTGTCTATGGACATGTTAATTTACTCAATGATGGATGTTGTCATTATTTTAGCTAAACTAGTGTGCTCTTTGTTTTCTTTGCAAATTGAATTATTTGTTTGGTACTACAATGCACCCGCCATATTGTGCTACTAAGCTAGGCTACTAGTACTAAAAACTACACCTAAAATTGACTTAGTCTTGCTCGACGCCGCTACCTCCGCTATTGTAGCTCACCTAGAATGGAATTTGATTTTTTTGTTGGGGGAAAGAACTATCATCGCATATAACATGGACAATAGAAAAGTTCATCTCATCCCTGCCCTTGCCATTTGGTATGGTAGATGTAGTGTCCTGCTATAGGAGTTCATCAGTAGACATCAATTCTCGCCTCACCTAGCAGCTTACCCAATGCGTCCATTCAAACAATGGTTGCTTCACCGCCAGGTCATACGGTAATCCGACGGTGATAACCTGCTTCACCGCCGAATCTTACTATAGCACACATGACCATCTTAGCGCCGGTGGTAAAAGTAATGTTACCTCTGCCAGTTTCTCCGATGTTAGACATAGGATGAGTAGCCGGTAGTGAAAACTCCTTTATCGCCGGTTCGGCAGATGATACAAAGGTAAAGGTTGACATTATGTCCACCGCCGGATCATATGCCGAGCCGGCAATGTAAGCGTTCATCACCGTCGGTTATTCGGCTAGGAGGGGCCCCATAGGTCATAAGCCTGCGGTGATACGTATCACCGTCGGTTATCTCAAAACCATTGGTGAAGGTCCCGCCGGTGAATTGACATTCTATAGTAGTGACAAATATCATATAACTGGCATGATAGGTTGAACATCGCAAATATCATATAACTAACATGATAGATTGAGATGGAATCTTGAGCATAGAACACTAGATTTAATGGACTCAACACTTAACATTGAAATGGAATCATTATATACCATGTACAAATATGATATCAAATGTGGAGCATGAATAATACAAGTTGTCAGGATCACCTCTTGTTCGAGCTGGTAATCTAACTAAGTAGCCTTCCATTAGCTTCACTTAGCTAGATCCTAAAACTAGACCGATCATCCTGGTGTACTACCCATATAGACTACTATTTGACCTTCATGCATGATCATTGTAGGTAGGTTCACATTCAACTCACATCAAGTTCACATCACAAATTAAAATAGTATTTAGGTTTACAACCAGTTGTTCCATACTTAACCATCACATGACACACAGAGTCTACCAAAATTATTCAACTTAAAGAACATAGTTTTGATGCATGTCTATGTATGTGCATGTCCATAGACCTATGCCATGAAGGGCAACCATATACTAGTCTGGGTCCTTAGAGTATTTGGGTGCGTAGAAGAACCCATACACTAGGCAACCATACCTACAAAACTTAAACAATAGATAGGTTAGTACATGATTGTAATCAGTAGGACTTACCCATGTTGTAACAAGGATTCACATTTAAGCTTGTAGGGAGGAATGTACACTACTACACTTAGACCTTTCACAGCCGCGTCGTAACCCCCATCACAGTCCAATTTTGGCCTCGACAGTAAGCTGTCGACAGTGATAGTCATAGCCATCACCCCCATCATAGACCAACTGTGATGTAGACTACACCGCCGTATTAGCTTATCATCCGTCCATGATAAGGTCCTTACTTCCATCGTATTTGAGCATGACCCATTTGTGGGTATACACTAACACCACCACATTGGCTAATGATCCACATGTGTCGAGGCTATCATCACCATCATGTGGGCACATCAACCGCCTATGTTGTGGTCACCAGCACCATCGCCTTGTACTTTGACCTGACTATCTATGGTGCAGCTTCGCTATCGCTTTGACGCCCAAGATGTCTGTGTAGAGATTAACACCACCATCACTTTAGCGTATGAACCACCAGTACAAAGGTCATGGTCATCGTCGCCTTGCACCATGATCTGCCTTTGATGATCATTTAGTCGGTGTCAGGTTACTAAATGATTCGGCGGTGATACACTTTTGATCCCTACCGCATAATACGTACATGTCAGTCGGTATGTTACACAATTGGGCAAAGCATTAGTTGAGGATGCCCATCGAGTTTGTTTCTTCGCCTTGTCCCTATCAGGGCCAGCCTTCACTCGATTTTCATCACTACCAGTTAATTTCATTACCAATTGGGTTGACCTAGAGAAGAAGTTTCATACATATTTTTATACTGAGACTGGAGAAAAGAAGATTACCGATCTGACAACTATAAGGTAGAAGACTAATGAATCAGTCACTGAGTTTCTTTAGAGGTTCTAAGAGACTAGGAACTTGTGCTTCTCCTTAAACTTGGCTGATGATCAACAAGCTGCTTTAGCTGTTCAAGGAATGCTGCCAATATGGAAAGAAAAACTGCTAGGACAAGAATTTGACAACTTGGGTCAATTGGCTCAATGAGTGGCAGCGCTCAATAGCCAATTCCAAAGTATGCGCAGAGATACCCGATTTCAGAAGAGTACCACAGTAGCTAAAGCTTATGATCCATACTCAGTCGATGACGGCTTTGAAGATGAAGAAGAGGAGGTTGCTGCGGCTGAATGGAATTGGGGCAGAAGACAGTAATGGTGCCAAATCCTTAGGGAAGATGAGTCAAGGAGAGCTATGACTTTGATGTCACCAAATCAGACAAGCTCTTTGATTTCTTGCTTGAAAAGGGGCAGATCAAGTTGCCCGATGGTCATGTTATGTTGCCCCCTGATCAGTTGAAGAATAAGAAGTTCTGTAAGTTCCATAATGCTACTTCTCATTCCACTAATGAATGCAGAATTTTCCGACAGCATATACAGAGGGCTATTCAACAAGGGAGGCTCAAATTTGATACGCCTCAGAAAATGAAAGTTGATGATAATCCTTTCCTAGGAGAGCAAAACATGGTTGATGCTAGGCTGATCAAAGGAAAGACTAAGGTTCTAACATCAACCAAATCAAAAGAAGCTAGAATAGTCAATCCCAAGATGCAAATATCGACCGACGAATACAGGGAAATTAAAAGACGTCGCGATGCGCAAAAGAGCCGATATGAGCAGGGAGGAACGTCAAAAGCAAGGACGACAAAGCCATGAGTCACATCTCGGATTCTATTGAATAAATGGCAGCGTCAGAAGGAAAAGGATTATCAGTGTTTGTTAAAGGATCAGGAATACCAGTGTCAACTGGAAAGAGAGAGGTATGAAAGGAAACAAGCCGAATCACATTGGAATTGTCCTTTCTTTAGACATTGTTGGAATGAAGGTTTGAAGTTGCCTACCAGACATGACTATATAGATTGCAGCAATCAGTATTGGAAGTTTAGGTAATCTCAAACCAACCGCTGTCTATCCATACTCAAGATGCATATCATCATAATAACATGGATCGGCGCTTAAAAAATGGAAGCGTTCATAATCGGTTGGGAAAAAGAGTTGTTAACCAGGACTGGGCTGATTATGAAGAGGAAGGCAATGAAAGAAAATATGTTTGGCAGGAAGGACAATGGTGTCCAGGAGGTTTAACAAGAAGCCAGAAGAGAAGGGTGCAACGCCTAAGGAATAAAGAGATGGAACAGGCTCAGGCATCCAGTAAACCTCAAGATCAATCTTATGCCTTACACCACTTTTCGTAAACTTAGCAAAGGACCAGAAGATCTAATGGAGACTAACATGATGCTTAAGGATTTTGGAGGTAATGCATCTAAGACCCGGGGGGCAATAAATATCGAACTAATAATCAAAAGTAAGACCATGCATCAGTGTTTGATTCAGTGGCATGGAGATAATGTTGAGGTGGTTCGTGCTGATGAATCTGTGAGCATCGCAACAGCTGATCTAGTCTTTTGGGAACTAGGAGACTTTGAATGCTTTTTTGGCAAGTTGTGGGAAGGAGGTTTCATTAAGATCAACAATGAAAACCAATAGCCGATGCAAGCAGTCGGCTCTAAGAGTTTGTTTTAGAAAAGTCATGGCTCCACGTCGGCCATTGGATTAAAGGAAAAATAAGCATTAAGTCCTGGAAATGGGTTTAGGCTGACGTATGTGGATGCTGAGTCAAATTATAAGTGTGATTCAGAGTTAATGGATTTCTTAAAGAAGTTGTGTTTCGCTTAATAGGAGGCTTGACCTGGGTTGATTAATCAAATACCCTTTGATATGAAAAGTTTTGTGGGACATTATCCTAACATCTAGTCAACATTTGATAGCCGATTTGTTCTCGGCTCTAATAGCCGGTACCAGGAAGGGTATCGCCTCTAGTTCAAAAAATGAAAATCTTCAAAGACAATAAAAGCCGATACGATATGTATCGCCTATAGAACAAAAACAAAAAGCAAAAACAGTCATACACAAGGGCATTGCACTAAGACACATTCATGAAAAGAACATGAGTCTTTGTTCATCGGATTACCCTAGATACAATCTAATCAAGGACCTTGTTCACCACATCCTAGGTGGATGTGATGTATACTATGGCCTCTGCTGCCATAACAAATTATTTGAGCAAGTCCTCATGTTCCTCGGGACCGTCGCCCATTGGAAAACCAGTCTCCATGGCATGGAGCTCGTACCCAATTTGGACTTGTGCCGTGGTCAGTGCCACCGCCGCACCGTGATGAACGCCGTGGAGAGCAGTCTCCTAAACACGGGCCAGGATGTCTTGGAGACGAGTGGTGATGGGGGAACCCCAAGCATTAACGGCGTTCGCGGCCGCATTTGCTGCTAGTTGGAGAGACTCCAACTGCACCGTCAGGGCTGACGATCACAGGAACAAAAAGACTATCAAGATAAAGATAATGGAAATTGAAATGAGGCGTTCCTAGAATGCATCTTACCCAACACCATGGTGTCAGACTCGGCCAGCCGCGCATGGACCACGCTGGCCTCCTCCTCAGCCGTGTGAAGGGAAGCCTGAGAGACCCCAAGGCGAATCTCAAGTTGGTTGTTCTCCCAAGTCACCTCAGAATAATGATTCTGAGCCATCCTCCACTCATGAAGGTAGCGCCGGGCGTCGTCACCATTATAGGAGTTAGAAGAATCCAATGAATAGGCCGGCACAGAAGATACAGCGTTAGAGGGCCCATCGGCCCTAGGGAGAGGATGAAGATTATCATTCACAACAAACCTATAGGCGAGATAGAATAGTTCATCATAAATAGGTAATGTCAATCTCACCTCATGCGTCGAAGACGCTCGTTGATCGGCATGTTCTCCTCTAGGATCTCCTCCGCCGCGCGCTTGCCTCAGTTGTCCTCGCCAGCCATGGAAAATGATTGGATCTACGGAAGGGAGAAACAAAACTGCTATAGGGTTTTGGTAGGCGGAGAAAAGCAAAGGAACAATTACGAATGGAGATGTGTTCGAGGTTGAAGCCATCGGCTGGTATTTGAAGACACGAAGCGAAGAGGTGGACGCATCGGGGGGGCGCAAAAGACAACCGTAATTAATGGAAGGCAAGGCGCCACTTCACTAATGCCGATGGGAATACGGCGTTGGGCAACTGAGGGTAGATGAAGATTAGAAGTCTAGGATCGGCTATATCAAATCGACTCTTTAGCCGAAACAATAAGCGTAATTAAATAACAGAGAGTATGATCGATTCTACACAAGATACGCGTTGACATGCAGATTTCAAGTCTAGAACATCGTGGATCGCTCTCGACATGTCTAGCCAAATAGCATCAACTCCCGTGATCTGTTGTTTGCCTTCTTCGGCTGATCCAGGGATGTTCTTGAGGATTACTTATGACGGTCAATGGCAATAAGACTCCAGAGAAAGCTAGGGATGGATTACCCTTGATGGTCAAGAGCAAGATAGCTGGTATGGTCACCTAATCGGGAGAGACCTTATCGGATCAAACATTGTGCGCCTGGTAATATTTACATTTTGGAGACGCTGAGAGGAGAAGAGGAATTCAGCAGAGCAATCAAATGGGGAATATTTAAAGGAATATTACCCTAATGTTTGGATTAATACTTGATAGTCAATTTGCTCGACTGTCAGCTCTAATAGCCAACACCATAAGGGTATCGCTTCTAGTGCGAAGATAAACCTAGAGGGGTAAAAGCCTGTACGATGTGTATCACCCATAGGAGTGATGTAACAACCCAAAAATCCACACACTAAAAATACCAACTACAAAAATTTTCTTAGAACTCCCATGCGATGATGAGTGTCATGCATAGTAAACCAACCTAAGAGATGCATTAGGTCTAACCCCAACCCAAGTTTACACATAAGCATGGCATGCCATTAGTTAATGGTGTTTATTTAAAATCTAAAAAATAAAGTGTTGCATACATTGATTATTTAAAGTGTGATTTGGATTTCCATTTGAGCTATGATATGCTTAACAACTCCAATAAAGTAGGTGCACCAATTTGGAATTCAAATTTTAGGACCAAATTCGAATTCAAACAAAAGAGATGAAATGAAAAACAAATTAGAAAAAGAAGAGAAAGGATGTAGGCCTCGCAAGCCGCCTCGGCCTGCTCGGCCCGCGCCAGCTAGCCAGCCCAACCAGCCTGCCAACCCTTACCGTTTTCCCAGCGCGCGCGCACGGCCCACGAGCCGGCCCAGCGCGTCGCCCGTGCCCGCGCACCCGTCTGCCTCGCTCGCAGCCACTGCCCGCTGGACCCCGCATGTCAGCCACCCCCGTCTACAGTGTCGTCTTCCTCACCCACGCCTCAACTGCCTACACGACCGGTGCCCGACAGCTGTGGTAGGGGTAGGCCAGGGGGTCATGCCCGGGGCATGACCCTGTCCCCCTTGCGCTATGCCCATGCAACCCTGCACCACCGTCTGATGCGATGCACATGCCTCCACCGCATGATGCCATCCGCCATGGGAGGCATGGCGCTCGACTATAAAGCCAGCCCGCACGCCGCTCATGCCTGGCGCATTAACCTTTCCCACAGCATCCGCCACCGCTTGGTGGCCCAGCAGCCGCACCGCACCGAGGGTAGAGGGCCAAGAAGGAGATTGTGAGAGGAGGATCGGAGCCCCTGCGCACTTCTGAAGACGCCAGAGCTGAGGGCGACATCGTCGTCGTCATCACGGTTGCGGGTCGGCACTGCACGGCACTGCTTTCGGAGCTACATGGCCACAACTCGACACTGCACCACCATCCTCTCTTCCACAGCACCCACAGTGAGCCCCCGATTTTTCCCCTGCTCGCCGCCGGACCTTGCTACTCCAGCCATGGCGCTCCATACCGTGAGCACGTAGGCCAAGGCCATCCTTGGCCTCTAGGCACACCAGCACAGCACACTCACGTTGACCGTGACCACCCCTGAGCCCTTGGACGCTGTAGACCACTCCAAGTTCCCCGGACACCATAGCCGAGCACGCATGCCACACTCACAACGCCGCCGCCATGGTGCCGCCACCACCGGAGCACCAGACCACCTCCGAGCATCAGACCACCGTGCAGAGTAGCAGACCACCAGTCCGAGCACCCGACCATCGATACGAGCACCAGACCACTGTGCCAAGCACTAGACCACTGGTTCGAGCACCCGACCTCCGGTTAGAGCACCGACCACCGTGGCCAGTACTGCTGGGAGCACCTGGCACCTCCTTGACTCACCCGTCCCATTTGCTGAAGCCACGGGTAACTCATGCGCACGCCATGACCACCCCATTGGAACCCCATAGTGACCCGTGCGCCTCGCCGTCGTCACCATGTCGCTGTGGCCGCCGGGAAGACTCTACCGGCCACCTAGAAACTGGAAGCCTTGCCTTGAGCTCTGGACGCCCTCGCCGCATCCACACGGATCCGTAGGAACCTACACTCCCCACTATGATGCCCCTCCGAGGCCATAGCCCCCACACCGACGCCGCCGACGTGATTGGAAGACCGCCACCGTGGCCTAAGGCACCGGAGGCCCTAGAGGACCCCTCGACCTGCCCAACATGCCCACTGGAGCATTATGACGCCCACACACACCACAGAACCGGCCAATGCCACTGCACCCACGCCATTCCCGCACGCCGGTTGTGCTTGAGCCGCCGTTCGCCATGACCAGTGACTTAGGAAGCACCATCCATCGCCCTGACCCCACTGTTGCAGTCGCCATGGCGCGGGAAGGCTTTTCCCCACCTCAATTGGATGCCTGAGCTTTTGCGGGAGCTCATCAGAGAGCACGTCACCGGTGGGAGCACGCCGTGGAGGAAACAGAGAAGGGGCGAGTTGAACCACGCAGCCCTACACCCGGTACACATGAGCCAAGCCGAAGGGAAATGACAATGGACTCGGTCCACCATGGACCCTGCCTTAGGTCCATGGACCGTGAACTTGGGTCCACCATGAGCCGCGCTCACGCCCATAGCCAAAAAATGAAGCCCAATAAGATCCCAACTGCGCTACATGGCAGCACCACAACACGCCACATGTCCGGGTCAGCCCAGCCCACACCGACCCAACCCGAGCCCACCAAGGCGCGTTTGAGACCCGGCCCGTATCGACCATTGACCGGTCAATGTTGACCGTTGACCTAGCCCCACATGTCAGTGGCACAGCCACTCTGGACCCACATGTCAGATACTGACGTCATACTGACGTCACACGGGACCCACATGTCAGTGACCCAAGAGTCCCTGGACCCACCTGTCAGAACTGATGACGTTGCTAACGTCATGCTGACATCAGCTGGACCCCACCTATCAGCTCGAAACCGAGATGATGACATCATGATGATGTCATGCTGACGTCATCGTGCCATGTGGACCAGTCACAGCATGACATGTGTCAGCCCAGGATTAATTCAGCCTTTATCCAATTTCTGAAATGATTTAAACTTCGGAAATTCATGACTAATTCATACGACCTCGGAAAAATACGAAACCAGGACCAAAACTCATCTAACATCAAGCTCTACGCAATGAACCCATGTTTGAGTGCATTTGACTCTTTTGATTTTCCATTGCTTCTTTGTGCTATTCTATAGACGTCGCTAATGCGACTATAATGCGAACGATGCTGACTTGGAGGAGAATCTGATGGACGAGGACCGTGAGTACCGTGAGGAGAACGTAGACGACTACATTGAAGGTGCCACATCCCACCCAATCTCGTAGCACCTATTACGCATGGCTAACATAGAACTGATATCGCTTTACTTTACTGCTGCAGTCATATTATGATAGGACTTGCATGGTAGTATGCTTGCTTGAAAGCCTTTACCTTGACGCAACCTTACCCCTGCATACCCTACTATTAGGCTAGACACACGCTTACTGCTATATAATTCATTACTTATAGTTCTACTACACTTATACTACGTGCGTGGTGGAAACTGGTGTTATCTGGACTATGGGGAGAGTGCTGCGTGTGTGTGCCTTGGGTGTGTGGAGGGTGAGGGTTGTGTCGACCAAGTTGGAGTATACGACAAGCCTGGGGCAAGTCTTGCTATGGGATGCTACCTGGGCACCCCTGGAAATGGATACCTGTGGTGGGTAAATGGTATATGAGGTGACCTAGGTGTGAACCTATGACAGGTGGAGCCCAGGATGGGGGTTCTGTGGTGGCACGGTAAATGGAAACCCTGATGGAGATATTCTGGCTTGGTCATCCCTAAGGACTTACTAGTACTCAGATTCACCGGGAAGCCTTATGTACCACTCGCCCTATATGGTGCGGGACGGCTGGACTACTTGGTAGGATATTGCCACTACTGCTAGGTTGATAGCAGATAGTGTAAGGAGGTACGGGGCGCGGAGGATTCCCCCCACACCCTTCTGAGACTTCATGGAGACCTTGTGGACCCGGCTCATGACTCACAGTTTCAGCCACCCCAGACTTGACTTGGGGTGAACCAGGGCTAAATGGTAGAGTGGCATTATCCTAGGCTAGCAAGCGGCCGGAATCAGCCCAGTTGATGACGGTCAGCGAAGAAGGCAGATCTTGTGGTTATGTAAAACCTCTGTAGAGTGTATGGTTGATTGATCGATACATGTGCCGACTTGTCGGCTATGGACCTTTTCTGGGTTTCGCTTAAACTAGATAGTGAGATGAGTCATTCTTTTCTTCCCCCGTGAGAGAGTGTCGGTCATAGCCAGGGGCTACGGGCCTTGAGATAGTGCCAAGAGGGAGTTGGCCTATCGTCTGAGCGATGGTATGGTATGGAGAGGGTATGGAGATGGTGGTATGTCGATCCCTGAATCGAAACCTGGCTTAGGAAAGGGAATGAGGTGGAATGTGTGTGGGGATGGTGTTAAAACTTGACAACTATTATTATTTACTTGATATGCTAATGCATAGGAAACCCCAGCTTTATAGGTTCCTTTGACTATGTCCCACTTGCATCCAATTTCCACAAAGCAATGCTCATAGGGATGGGAGTGGCTAGTACAAATCGTACTGATAAATTTTGGCACACAGGTTCTGCTGAGGAGTATAGCTCCGAGGAGTTTGACAGATGAGGGGTTCGTGCCTACGCTCGAGTTTGGCGATCTTATCTTCAAGCTGTTCTGAATGAATGCTACTTTTGATTCCACCAATGCGGCGATGTAATAAATTATGTAATTCCGCACTATTTGTACTCTGATATTATCGTTGTATGGATGTGATATTCGACTGGAAATTGGGTAATATGATCTACAACGATCTTATTACACTTCGACGCTGTGGATTTCCCTTCGCGGAAATTGGGGTCGTTTCAGTTGGTATCAGAGTCATACTTGACCTTAGAACGAAACCCTCAGAAATGGACAATAGAATAGGATGTGAACAACCCTTCTTTCGGTTATATACCGACCCTGCATTTACTTTTATGCAAGGCTTATCTATGATGGACCTGCTAACACCTGTTCCTTAAAACATGCAGATGGCAATGAATGCCAACTGGCCACCTCTAGGACCGCTACCTCTGGACCACGCCAAGCTTACCTTTGACCTATGTGAGCTCGGGGGTTTTGCACAGACCCTCTACTGAGTTCTCGTCACGTTAGGTGTCCCCGACGAGCTTGTCAAGGTCACCTACACCAGAAAGCTAGCTTAGGAAGGAGGAATCGAAGGACCGATTGTCACCTCAGTCGAGTTCCCAGCTAGCACTACCTTACCTTCTGTCCCAGCTTTCACCGAGTTGACTATAGAGGACACAGTCGAGGAGGGACTATGAGCTATCTCACACAAGGCACTTCATAGAGTGATGAGGGACCACTATGAGCACCTGAAGATGACCGAGTTCCGTCTACTTCCCTAGGCCCTCGACCTCAGCCTTACCCCTAGTGAGTAGAGTTTCGTAGCCGGCAGAGTTATCCTTGCCAAAGAGGATAGATGCCTTCGCATCTTAGCTATTCACCTACTAGAGCAGGACAGGTACGTGACCCAGTTGGAGTAGAGGAGACGTCAGGACCAGGCCCTTCGGTGGGAGTACCAGGAGCAAGACTCGCAGGGAGCATAGGAGTGAGCTAGTCTACTAGAGACAGTTGCCAAGCTATAGGATGAGCTCAACCGTGGTGAGGAAGTCCATAGAGCCAAGGTCGCTGACTTACAGGACAAAGCAGCCGACCTAGGCAATAGGAACTGCTACCTTGATAGCAAGGTCTTGGAGTTACAGAGTGAGTTGGATGACAAGAAGGCCGAGTTCAGCTGCAGAGGAGAAAGAGAGATACAAAGGGATTGATATGCTGAAGATCCAATCTTGGAACAAGACCATGACTCAAGAGCTAGAGGAGTTCATGAAGAAGGCCGTTTGCAACCAGGGTCACCTGATCGAGGCACTCAGGTAGACCGAGTACCTACAGGACAAGTGTGAGAGGACATGGCAGGCTTGGCAGAAGTCTGACAGGAAGCGTCTTAGGGAGATGAAGGGTATGTGGGATCAGCTACCCAAGGAGGTTCATAGCAAGACGAAGCCTAGGATGGAGGAGTTTGAGTTAGCCCCGACTCGCCTCAACCTAGACGCCTGCCCTACTCTACCTGGAGCCAAGCCTACTGAGGAGCTCGTCGAGGCCTTGAAGTACGTGTCCCAACTTCACAAGTCTGACGAGGAGATCGAGATCGAGAATAGTCGTATCCCAGCTGCGGTGTACGAGTTAGAGTAGATGACCCTACATGGTCATGAGTCATGTCAGTAGCTTCCATAAGTTGTACCCCATGATGTACCCCTTATGAGATGTATTATGAGACATTATGCATAGTACGATTCTCGCACATCTTCAAGTGTAGCTACTGGAGATGATGCTATGTAATAAAACCCATGTAATGAGTGTTTTAGATCTTATTGCATCTTATGGATCTTATTGCATCTTTGTAATGAGTGTTGGATAGTATAAATGTTTTTCTAAATCATTAAAATCACGTAATCATACCAAAATTATAAGCACTTATGGCACAAGCACTAAAGATTCCTATGATTCGTGTTGCAAATGCCGAACCGCCGATCTAATCGCCTGATGAACCATGGAGGTGCGCCCACCCCTGAACCAGTTGAACCAAATGGGGGACGTGGTGGCAACAACTGTGGCCGTGGCCGTGGATGTGGAGGGATACCCTTCCACCTAGAGAATACTCCACCGCCTGAGGAGAACATTCCACCACCACCACCACCGAACCTGGCAGAAGTGATGGCACAACAGACCTAGCTTCTTGTAGCTCTGGTTGAAGGAGCAAACCATCACCAGGGAGGTTAGCAGTATGACTTCCAAAGGAAGCTAGAAGGATTCCTGAAGCTAAGACCACCTACCTATGATGGCACCGACCCTGACCCGCTTGTAGCCGATGACTGGCTCAAGGAGATGGAGAAGAAGCTTGACCTCACTACTTTCACCGACGATGAGTGTGTTGGAGCAGCCGCACACCAGCTCACCGGTGCATCAGGCGCCTAGTGGGATAGTTTTAGTGATTCTCATGAGGACCCTACCAACATCTTGTGGGATGAGTTTGCCGAAGCATTCACTGAGTATCACATTCCCAAGGGTATCATGGAGGCCAAAGCTAAGGAGTTCCACAACATCAAGATGGGAAAGGATAGGGTGACTGAGTACACTACTCGTTTCACCAACCTTCTACGCTATGCACCTTCTTATGTTGTGAACTCTAAGAAGGAGAAGCTATACTATTACCGCAAGGGACTTAACCCGCACATCAAGTTGAAGTTTGGCGGTATTGAGAGCAACACATTGCGTGCTCTGGTGGATCGCTGCATCCAGATTGAGAAGGACCGTGCTGAAGCTGGAGAAGAGTATAGGGAGAGGAAGTGTAAGCCTGAGGAGTCTCTCCGTGGTTGTGATCGCAAGAGGTTCCGTAGAGATGCACCATCTAGGGAATGCTCTCGCCACAACAGGGATGACAACCCTGGATCGAGTAGGGGTAGTGGAGGCTACACCGCCAAATACTCCCGCCCTGCTTAGGATCGTTACACCCGGGACCGTTATGCTCAGGACCGCAACACTCAGGACCGTTTCAACCATTCCCGCTCAGTGAATGAACGCCTAGCACAGAACCGCTCCGCACCAAGCACTGGAAACTGGAAGGCAACCGTGCCAACCCCTACAGGCGGTACGCCTTTCACCTGCTTTGCTTGTGGCCAACCAGGTCACAAAGCCACTAAGTGCCCTCAGAACTCAGCTGCTCAGAAGTCTCAGTTCAAGGGATCTGCTACTCGTGGACGTCTCAACCATCTGGACGCCAAGGAAGCACAGGCTGCCCCTGACGTTGTGTACGGTATGTTTTTAGTTAATGGCAATACTGCATCAGTTCTATTTGACTCTGGAGCAACCTGTTCATACATATCATCCAAATTTGCACGAGACCATGACCTGCCTGTAACCCCACATGAAGAGCCTATCATCACTAGCTCACCTTTAGGAGACCTAAAATGCACCCACATCTGTAAGGGAGTGAGTCTTACCATTGAGGGTCTTATCTTTAAAGCCGACCTAACCCTATTACCTTCCACCAACCTACATGTCATCTTAGGTATGGATTGGTTAACCATTCACCAAGGTATCATATCATGTTCACCTAGATATGTCCAAGTGACCCACCTATCAGGCCAAGTCATTAGATGTGAACCCTAGTCCGGAAAGTCCACTTCTATCCTATGTGCCCTTAAAACGAGTTCAGAATCACAGAAAGAGGAGAAGGCAGTTCATGATGTACCTGTGGTCAGAGACTATCCCGATGTATTCCCTGAAGAATTACCGGGTATGCCACCAGACCGTGATGTAGAGTTCATCATTGATCTTTTGCTGGGAACAAGACCCATTGCCAAGAGACCCTACCACATGTCAGTTGATGAATTGGCTGAGCTCAAGAAATAGCTTGATGAGCTCATCTCGAAGGGATATATCAGACCTAGTGCTTCACCCTAGGGATCCCCTGTTCTGTTTGTTAAGAAGAAGGATGGCTCGATGAGAATGTGCATTGATTACCGGAACTTGAACGCAGTCACCATCAAGAACAAGTACCCCCTGCCAAGGATTGATGATCTGCTTGATCAGCTTCGAGGTGCCAAGTATTTCTCCAAGATTGACCTAAGATCCGGTTATCATCAGATGAAGATTCGAGAGAGTGACATCCCGAAGACAGCTTTCGTGACTAGGTATGGGCAGTTTGAGTTCACCGTGGTGTCCTTTGGACTCACAAATGCTCCCGCATACTTCATGAACATGATGAATAAGGTTTTCATGGATTAACTCAATAAGTTCATGGTGGTATTCATTGATGACATCCTTGTCTATTCATCCACCGCTGAAGAACATGAACAGCATCTGAGAACGGTGCTTGAGAAACTAGCCCAACATCAGCTATACGCAAAGTTCAGCAAATGTGAGTTTTGGCTATAGGAAGTTGCCTTCTTAGGCCATGTACTATCAGCTGAAGGTGTCGCAGTTGACCCAGCCAAGATTGAAGCCGTGAAGGAGTGGGATCAACCCCGTAATGTGACAGAAATCAGAAGTTTCTTGGGATTGGCTGATATTATCACCGATTCATTGAGAACTTCTCCAAGATAGCCCGTCCAATGACCAACCTTCTGAAGAAGACTAAGGAGTTTGAATGGACACCCGCGTGCGAGCAAAGTTTCCAGGAACTGAAACTGAAGCTTACCACAACTCCTGTGCTATCATTGCCTGATATCAGCAAAGATTTCGTGGTCTATTGTGATGCATCCTGTCAAGGACTTGGTTGTGTACTGATGCAAGAAGGAAAAGTGATAGCATATGCGTCTCGACAGTTGAAAGAACACGAGAACCATTATCTAACTCATGATCTTGAATTAGCAGCAGTTGTGCATGCCTTGAAGATCTAGAGACACTACTTGATAGGCAACAAGTGTGATATCTATATAGATCACAAGAGCTTGAAGTACTTTTTCACTCAGGAAGATCTAAATATGAGGCAATGCCGATGGCTAGAATTGATCAAGGACTATGACCTGGAAATTCATTATCATCCGAGAAAAGCTAATGTGGTCACAGATGCTCTCAGTCACAAGAGTTACTGTCACGCCTTGATCACTGAATCCGTACCACTTGACCTCAAGGAAGAGATTGATGATTTCCAACTTGAGATACTACCGCATGATTTATGGAATGAGCTCCGCATACAGTATGATCTCACAGATCGCATCCGTCAAGCTCAGAAAAGTTGTGAAGAGATTGAATATCTTCGTGGTCTGATGAAACTAGGCTACAAGACCAACCACCAAGAAGATGAACAAGGAACCATCTGGTTCAAGAATAGAATCTGTGTTCCATCTGACCGAGCACTACGAGAGGAAATTCTGTCAGAAGCTCATGATTCCAAGTACTATATTCACCCTAGAGGTTCAAAGATGTATCAAGACTTGAAGAAACACTTCTGGTGGAAAGGCATGAAGACAGACATTGCAGGACATGTGGCACGTTGTGACACCTGCAACAGAGTCAAGGCAGAACATCAAAGGCCTACAGGATTGCTAAAGCCTCTGGACATTCCCGAGTGGAAATGGGAGAACATATCCATCGATTTCATAGTTGGATTGCCCCGCTCACAGAAAGGCAATGATTCCATCTGGGTGATTGTTGACCGTTTGACCAAGATTGCTCACTTTGTACCAGTTAAGACCAAGACCAATGCAGAAAAATTAGCGGATCTATATGTTGAGCATATTCTCAGACTGCATGGAGCTCCCTCTAGCATTGTATTTGATCGTGGTCCTCAGTTTGTGTCCCGGTTCTAGGAAGCTCTACACAAGTCCATTGGAACCAAACTTGATTTCAGTACCGCTTATCACCCACAGACAGATGGACAGATAGAATGAGTAAATCAGATCTTAGAAGACATGCTTCGCGCTAGTGTACTGAGCTATGGCTCTGATTGGGAGAAATGCCTACCTTATGCAGAGTTCTCTTACAACAACAGCTACCAAGCTAGTATCAAGATGTCGCCATTTGAAGCTCTATATGGCAGACCTTGTAAGACACCTTTGATGTGGTCTCAACCAGGAGAAAGAGCGTTCTTTGACTCCGCTAAGATTCAAGATGCAGAAGAAGGAGTTGCGCAAGTGAAGGAGAATTTGAGAATTGCTCAAAGTCGATACAAGAGCTATGCTGACAAAAGGAGAAGAGAACTTAAGTTCAATGTGGGAGATTTCGTCTATCTCAAGGTATCCCCGCTACGTGGAACTGTCAGATTCCATGTGAAAGGAAAGCTTGCCCCTAGATTTGTTGGCCCATACAAGATTTGCAAGAGGATTGGGAAGCTCGCCTACAAACTCAAGCTACCCGAGGAATCGATGGGTGTACATTCAGTATTCCATGTCTCACAGCTACGCAAGTGTTTGAGAGTGCCCGATGAAGCAATTCCAACTGATACACTTGACATCTAGGATACACTTGAGTATAAAGAACATCCTATCAGAATTCTAGGCAGAGATACCAAAGAGACCTGAAGCAAGACTATTCCTATGTGCAAGATCCAATGGAGCAATCACATAGAGAGAGAAGTAACATGGGAGAAAGAGTCTGACCTCCGGCTATGATATCCTTACCTCTTCGAAAAATATGTTACGCTTTAATCTCAGGGACGAGATTCTGTTAAGGGGGTAGGACTGTAACAACCCAAAAATCCACACACTAAAAATACCAACTACAAAATTTTTCTTAGCACTCCCATGCGATGATGAGTGTCATGCATAGTAAACCAACCTAAGAGATGCATTAGGTCTAACCCCAACCCAAGTTTACACATAAGCATGGCATGCCATTAGTTAATGGTGTTTATTTAAAATCTAAAAAATAAAGTGTTGCATACATTGATTATTTAAAGTGTGATTTGGATTTCCATTTGAGCTATGATATGCTTAACAACTCCAATAAAGTAGGTGCACCAATTTGGAATTCAAATTTTAGGACCAAATTTGAATTCAAACAAAAGAGATGAAATGAAAAACAAATTAGAAAAAGAAGAGAAAGGATGTAGGCCTCGCAAGCCGCCTCAGCCTGCTCGGCCCGCGCCAGCCAGCCAGCCCAACCAGCCTGCCAACCCTTTCCGTTTTCCCAGTGCGCGCGCGCGGCCCACGAGCTAGCCCAGCGCATCGCCCATGCCCACGCACCCGTCTGCCTTGCTCGCATCCACTGCCCGCTGGACCCCACATGTCAGCCACCCCCGTCTATAGTGTCGTCTTCCTCACCCACACCTCAACCGCCTACGCGACTGGCGCTCGATAGCTGTGGCAGGGGCGGGCCAGGGGGTCACGCCCGGGGCATGACCCTGTCCCCCTTGCGCCGCGCCCATGCAACCCCGCTCCACCGTCTGATGCGATGCACACGCCTCCACCGCACGATGCCATCCGCCATGGGAGGCATGGCGCTCGGATATAAAGCCAGCCCGCACGCCGCTCACGCCCGGTGCCTTAGCCTTTCCCACAGCATCCGCCGCCGCTTGGTGGCCCAGCAGCCGCACCACACCAAGGGTAGAGGGCCGAGAAGGAGATCGTGAGAGGAGGATCAGAGCCCCCGCGCACTGCCGAAGACGCCGGAGGCGAGGGCGATGCCATTGTCATCATCACGATTGCGGGTCAGCACAGCACGGCACTGCTTCTGGAGCTACACGGCCGCAACTCGACACTACACCGCCATCCTCTCTTCCACAGCACCCACAGTGAGCCCCCGATTTGTCCCCTGCTCGCCGTCGGACCTTGCTACTCTGGCCATGGCGCTCCATACCATGAGCGCGTAGGCCAAGGCCATCCCCGGCCTCTAGGCACACCAGCACAGCACACTCACGTTGACCGTGACCACCCCTGAGCCCTTGGACGCTGTAGACCTCTCCAAGTTCCCCAGACGCCATAGCCGAGCACGCATGCCACGCTCACGACGCCGCCGCCATGGCGCCACCACCACCGGAGCACCAGACTACCTCCGAGCACCAGACCACTTCCGACCACCAGACCACCGTGCCGAGCACCAGACCACCGGTCCAAGCACTCGACCACCAGTCCAAGCACCAGACCACAGTGCCGAGCACCAGACCACCAGTTCGAGCACCCAACCTCCGGTCAGAGCACCGACCACCATGGCCAGTACTGCTGGGAGCGCTTGGCGCCTCCTTAACTCGCCCATCCTGTTCGCTGAAAGCCATGGGTAACTCACGCGCACGCTGTGACCACCCCGCTGGAATCCCGAGTGACCCACGCGCCTCGCCATCGTCACCATGTCGCCGTGGCCACCGGGAAGAATCTACCGGCCACCTAGAAACTGGAAGCCTCGCCTTGAGCTCTGGACGCCCTCGCTGCATCCACATGGATCTGTAGGAACCTACACTCCCCACTGTGACGCCCCTCTAAGGCCATAGCCCCCACACCGACGCCGCTGACGTGATCGGAAGACCGCCGCCGTGGCCAAAGCCACCGGAGGCCCTGGAGGACCCCTCGACCTGCCCAACATGCCCACTAGAGCATTGTGATGCCCACGCGCACCACAAAACCGGCCAATGCCGCTGCACCCACGCCATTCCCGCACGCCGGTTGTGCTCGAGCCGCCGTTCGC
Source organism: Miscanthus floridulus (assembly GCF_019320115.1). Taxonomy (NCBI): domain Eukaryota; kingdom Viridiplantae; phylum Streptophyta; class Magnoliopsida; order Poales; family Poaceae; genus Miscanthus; species Miscanthus floridulus. The sequence continues at coordinate 47,779,681 of NC_089586.1, read as the reverse complement.
CGTGACCAGTGACTTAGGAAGCACCATTAATCGCCCTGACCCCACCGTTGCAGTTGCCATGGCGCGGGAAGGCTTTTCCCCACCTCAATTGGATGCATGAGCTTTTGTAGGAGCTCGCCGGTGAGCACGTCACCGGCGGGAGCGCGCCGTGGAGGAGATAGAGGAGAAGGGGTGAGTGGAACCATGCAGCCCTGCACCCAGTACACATGAGCCAAGCCGAAGGGAAATGACGATGGACTCGGTCCACCATGGACCCTACCTTAGGTCCATGGACCGTGAACTTGGGTCCACCGTGAGCCGCGCTCACGCCCACAGCCAGGAAATGAAGCCCAGTAAGAGCCCAACTGCGCTATGTGGCAGCGCCACAGCACGCCACGTGTCCGGGTCAGCCCGGCCCACACCGACCCAATCCGAGCCCACCAAGGCCCGTTTGAGACCTGGCCCGTATCGACCATTGACCAGTCAACGTTGACCGTTGACCTGGCCCCACATGTCAGTGGCACAGCCACTCTAGACCCACATGTCAGATACTGATGTCATACTGACGTCACACAGGACCCACATGTCAGTGACCCAAGAGTCCCTGGACCCACCTGTCAGAACTGATCATGTTGCTGACATCATGCTGACATCAGCTGGACCCCACCTATCAGCTCGGAACCGAGACGATGACATCATGATGACATCATGCAGATGTCATCATGCCACATGGACCAGTCATAGCATGACACGTGTCAGCCTAGGATTAATTCAGCCTTTATCTAATTTCTGAAATGATTTAAACTTCGGAAATTCATGACTAATTCATACGACCTCGGAAAAATACGAAACCTAGACCAAAACTCATCTAAAATCAAGCTCTACGCAATGAACCCATGTTTGAGTGCATTTGACTCTTTTGAATTTCCATTGCTTCTTTGTGCTATTCTATAAACGTCGCGAATGCGAACGATGCAGACTCGGAGGAGAACCTGACGAACGAGGACCGTGAGTACCATGAGGAGAATGGAGACAACTACACTGAAGGTGCCACATCCCACCCAATCTCGTAGCACCTATTACGCATGGCTAACATAGAACTCATATCGCTTTACTTTACTGCTACAGTCACATTATGATAGGACTTGCATGGTAGTATGCTTGCTTGAAAGCCTTTACCTTGACACAACCTTACCCCTGCATACCCTGCTATTAGGCTAGACACACGCTTACTGCTATATAATTCATTACTTATACTTCTACTACGCTTATACTATGTGCGTGGTGGAAAATGGTGTTATCTGGACTATGGGGAGAGTGCTGCGTGTGTGTGCCTTGGGTGTGTGGAGGGTGAGGGTTGTGTTGACCAAGTTGGAGTATACGATGAGCCTAGGGCAAGTCTTGCTATGGGATGCTACCTGGGCACCCCTGGAAATGGATACCTGTGGTGGGTAAATGGTATATGAGGTGACCTGGGTGTGAACCTGTGACGGGTGGAGCCCGGGATGGGGGTGCTGTGGTGGCACGGTAAATGGAAACCCTGATGGAGACCTTCTGGCTTGGTCATCCCTAAGGACTTACTAGTACTCAGATTCACCGGGAAGCCTTACGTACCACTTGCCCTATATGGTGCGGGACGGCTGGACTACTTGGTAGGATATTGCCACTACTGCTAGGTTGATAGCGGACAATGTAAGGAGGTATGGGGTGTGGAGGATTCCCCCACACCCTTTCGAGACTTCATGGAGACCTTGTGGACCCGGCTCATGACTCACAGTTTCAGCCACCCTAGACTTGACTTGGGGTGAACCAGGGCTGAATGGTAGAGTGGCATTATCCTAGGCTAGCAAGCGGCCGGAATCAGCCCAGTTGACGATGGTTAGCAAAGAAGGCAGATCTTGTGGTTATGTAAAACCTCTGTAGAGTGTATGGTTGATCGATCGATACATGTGCCGACTTGTCAGCTATGGACCTTTCCTGGGTTTCACTTAAACTAGATAGTGAGATGAGTCATTCTTTTCTTCCCTCGTGAGAGAGTGTCGGTCGTAGCCAGGGGCTACGGGCCTTGAGACAGTGCCGAGAGGGAGTTGGCCTGTCGTCTGAGCGATGGTATGGTATGGAGAGGGTATGGAGATGGTGGTATGTCGATCCCTGGATCGAAACCTGGCTCAGGAAAGGGAATGAGGTGGAATGTGTGTGGGGATGGTGTTAAAACTTGACAACTATTATTATTTACTTGATATGCTAATGCATAGGAAACCCCCGCTTTATAGGTTCCTTTGACTATGTCCCACTTGCATCCAATTTCCATAAAGCAATGCTCATAGGGATGGGAGTGGCCAGTACAAATCGTACTGATAAATTTTGGCACACAGGTTCTGCTAAGGAGTATAGCTCCGAGGAGTTTGACGGATGAGGGGTTCGTGCCTACGCTCGAGTTTGGTGATCTTATCTTCAAGCTATTCTGAATGAATGCTACTTTTGATTCCACCAATGCGGCGATGTAATAAATTATGTAATTCCGCACTATTTGTACTCTGATATTATTGTTGTATGGATGTGATATTCGACTAGAAATTGGGTAATATGATCTATAACGATCTTATTACACTTCGATGCTGTGGATTTCCCTTTGCGGAAATTGGGGTCGTTTCAAGTGAGGCAAACATGGACAAAGTGATGCATGAAGTAAAAGGAAAATCATTAGAAACGAGGGAATTGCTTCCTAATATCACTTATTACAAGCTACAGACCAGAAAACACTTTGTTTACTATATCATCGGCCTGGGAGGTCAGGGCTACAGAGTTGGTGGCGTTGAAGAAATCCTCGACCAGGCGCTCATAATTTCCAGGGTATCCAGTGGCTGAAGCTCCACGGGGAAGAAGCCAAAGATCATGGCCGAAGTGAACTTGCGTAGTAGCCAACGCCATGGCAACAACATGATGAATGCCATGAAGAGCGACTTCTCTGACACGGTTCGGGATGATGTGCAAGCGAACCACTGGAACGGCGCCCCTAGCATTGACGAATCCCACCACATGGTCCATAGCTAAATGAAGGCTTTCCAGCTGAGCCAATAGATCTAAAGGATTTAAGGAAGAGCTTATCAGGATCCTAGGGGCAAAAGTTAAGAAGAAACAGAAAATTATGGTAAATGTCTCACCAGCGATTCTAGCTTCAGCCTTAGCCAGCCTCTCCCACACCGAGTTGGCCTCAAGGGGTGATCGGCCCTAAACTATGGCCAGAGCCGATTCTGCAATAGAGAGACAGTCGACAAGTTTCTCGTCTGTCCAGTCAATGGAAGCGATCAGGTCATCCTCATCTCTCGGCCCCCTCAGATAGCAGGGAAGCTATTGACGAATTGGTGCTAAGGATGACCCCAAAGGTTGAGCAGAGTTAGCCCTCTGCTCTACGTGAGGTGCACCCTCTTAATGATGGATGTGCTGGCACGATGATGCAGATCCATTGAGAGCCTCCTTAGCAGACCTCTTGCTGTTCTCCATGATCTCAAACCTATGGAAAAGTAGGAACTATACTAAGGATGCAAAAGGTTTGAAACAAAGTGGGTTGTTTTTTGATCCCCAGCCATGGCCCATATATATAGCCCAGGAAGGCGAGGAGATAGGTTTCATCGGAGGTGTGAAATTGAAATCAGATACACAAACAGATCGACACTCTAGAGGTTCAGGGGACAGATGATGAAGAAATAATAGATTCGGACTTATTGCTTCCTCAGGTTACAAAATATCGTGGGAGAACTTACATTGACCAGAGACCAACTCACCAAGGCATCATTGGATCAAAGGGAGTCCAGGTCCCCACAAGGCTGAAGGTCATCGTGAACCAAGTCGCATCGGCCCATTGATAAAATTGTGCCAGGAGAAGGGGAAAGGCTGCCCGCCTAACAGATGCCCAACTGATTTCTCGGTGACTAGGAAACTATGGGAAAGAAGCATGTGGCTTTCCTAGTGGGTGTTTTGTGGAACAAACAAGGGAAAGGTGTCCACATATTTTAGCCCTTGCAAACACTAGAACAGCTCTACGAGTATGGTGAGAAGACACAGGTGATATGACTTCTTCCAGCCGCAATAGCTGATCCTGTTGCTCGACAAGGCGCTAGAATGGGCGACACAATCACCCTATGCACAAGAATTCTTCTAATCTCTCAAGATCTTCATAGCAAAAGGATAGACCATGGAGGGTTCAGCAGAGTCGGAAGCACTTGAGGGGGCAGATAGAAGAGAAACATGGTGGATTGTTGAGTTGCTCTCACCAGGGTCGGATAGATATTTTATAGCCGATCTAGAAAGATGAATCCAAGTGCCCATGAAGCAATGATGCTCTCGTAAAAAGTTTTGAAGCATGGTCTCATGAGCTGACATAAGCGATGACAAATGGTAGACCCCAGATCAAGATTCTCTACCCGTGACTGTCGACCTATCGGGGATACAGATGCGATAATTTTGGGATAAAATTACTTTTATCCCAAAATTGGGGGCATGTGTTTACACCAAAATTTGGAAGAAGAGTCATAGGGACTCGAAAGATCCCAAGATCATGTCATGAAGGAATCAATTGCATGCAGATCAGAACTAGCTAATTCGAATGCAAAACTAGAATCGGCTTTCTTCAGATAGCGCCAGCAGATAACAACAAATGCTATGATCAGCGCCAGGACAAGACATGCTGGACTCTACAAATAGGGAAAGATTAGAGTCCAAGTTATCTTAAATTAGGAATGTTTTCTCTAGGGTCAAAAATTGTGATGAGTTGTGCTTAGACAGGAGTCGTGCGCAGGTCCCGGGTATAAATATCAAAGCCCGGTTATTGTAAAAAACACACAGTCAATCAAATACAAGTTACTTTTTCCGCTTCAGCCACCCCTTAGGAGTAGGAGTAGAGTAGATCTCGGTGAGTTCTTCAGCAAGTATGGCTGCATCGATCAGGTTGACCTCCACTGCTTGTCTATAAGTACCATCATGACTTATACCTCTGTTCATATGGCTACATCAATCCGGTCGACCTCCACTACAACTCTGGTATAAGTTAGTTATTGACTCTTGTCTAGTTCAAGTATGGGTGCATCGATCCAGTCGACTTCCACTGCTTGAACTAGATTAAGGTCAAGTTATCGGCTCTATCTAAGGGTGGTGTTCCTTCGGATAGATTCATTAAGTTACCGATATTGCTTATTGCTTCCATTATCTATTTAATTACAGCAATATCACTTCACCCGATTGGGATTGATCTAGATCGGCCTTATATCTTTTTTTAACCCATCATTTGTTAATCTAAACTGATCTAATTTGCACTTTAAATGATGAGTTATGTTTTATCAGCTGTTTTATGTCAATCTTGATCGTGCGTAGCATGCGGTTAAGGCATGTTTGATCTTGAGTAGATCTAGAGGCTAGTGAAAACTGTTCCATGGCTCGTTATCACGGCCTGTGTGATTTTGCCTCACACCCCACTATTAGCACTGTGGAGTGGAGATCGTTATTTGGTAGATCTGTTCCTGAGAGGGCATGACCTTAAATATGCGCTATGCCTGAATCGGCTGTTTTAGCCGATATCGAGCGCTTTCACGAATAGTTCGCATCACGAGATCATTGAAGTAGTGATAGGTTGAAAGATGTGTTAGCCCCATGATCTTATTATTGTATTATGACCTACGTGATTTTGCCTCATGCCCCACTGATATTAGTAATAAGTTAGGGTCATCGAGTCTATTGTTGTTTCTATGGACTGCATGATTCTGCCTCATGCCCCACTGGTCAGAGCGATAGATGATATCTAATACGTTCATTAGATTTATTTCTATTAAATGGTTGAATGATGATGAACTGTTTCTTTCATAAAAAGGGGTTCGGTTACTTGTAGTCATTGGCTTAGCATGAACTGATTACTGTTGATATCTTTTTTGCCAGCGACTAAAATTTGCCTAAATAATGATATTCATCCAGAATGATAACCGATTCTTCTTACACAACCCCATGAGCTTTAACCAATTTATTCTTATGAATATGCTAGAATTCTATTTAGTCGATCTCCTTTCATATCGGCTCTCAGAGCCACACATTCGGGACTATCTGGCAACACCGGCATGTTCCACCCTTAATTACTGATAAACTTTCTCTCCTTGTCAATTGTAGGGTAAAATTGACTAGCACGTCTTGGGAGGAGTGTGTAGGATCGACAACCCTGCGCTGAAGCTAGGTGGAACCTCAGCTCCATCGAGCAGACCCTTCCAACTTGCTACGTGTGTCCTCGGCACGGGATGAAATTCCGTGTCGACACACACACAGGTGACCCTAAGCTTGATGGATGGACATTTTAGCACCACATGGTTTATGAATTGTCCTCCATGTCTTTCCCCTCCATATCCACAGTAACTATCATAGATTACTCAAGCATGTGCATGAAACCATTAAGAAAAATAGTTCTTGATTTTGAACGTAGAATAATACCCTCGCCCCATTTAGATTCCTTAAAGATCCATGCTGTAGTTTTAAATGAGTAGATGTCTACGCCTATGCATGGACCCTCCACCTCAACAAATTCAATCACATGGAAGTGCAAGGACGTTGGGTTGAAACCTAAGCGAGCTTGACCAATAGAACGGATGCTATGTGGCAGTAGATGTCATTTGTGGATCACCAGATTGCAGACAACATAGCACCATAATCTATCAAGCCTAGCACACCAGCAAAGGATGAGGCCGCTACAACAATCTAAGACTATGACTTTTTGAAGGGGGAAAGGCAAGAAGGACAAGGAGGACCATTCACCGGTGAAGCTAGTGAAGTGGTGATTGCCCTTCCACTGGCTGCCATAGAAGAAGCTAATGACAGTCTATGAAAGCTTCTTATGGTGATAGGAGTCGGAGATGATGCGCTTCTAGGAGTGATAGACACACTTGTAGCAGCACTAGGACTGGGCGGGGAGGTAGCAGAAGATGTCACCAAGCACATCATCTAAGAGGCTATCCATTGTGTTCCTCATGTTGTGGGCCTCCTTCATCTAGAAGGACACCACCAACCGAAGAGATGAGGCCACCTAGCTGTGGAATTGCATCAATAAACATTAGTAAGAAGATGAGTTTCGAGAAGGAACATCGATGCAAGTAAGGCCTTATTACACTTGCCTTTAGATCTAGCGGTGGTGAGCATGAGTGGCAATGCCTTTGATAGTAGCAGCTCATTAACCGGTGGATTGGTGCGGTCAAGCTGGTGATGTGCACCGGCGCGGAGCAAGAGCTGAGCAGTGGTGACGAACAGGAGCAGCAATGACGAACAACAACAATGAGGACAAGAAAAGCTATATGTGTGGGGGGAGGGAGGGGGTGGCGAGGATAGAGGATGTTGGGGTAGGGGTTGCTTGCTCTCTGCGTAACTTTTACAACACGTGGGAATCAAACGTTCATTAGTTCCATGCAGGAGGGTTCAAACACTGGATTGGAAAATTTGCAACTAAGCGGCGGTAAATGCATAGTACCATCACTAGTGGCTGGTTCCTAGTATCAGCCGGAGACCTCCGTTTGATACGGTGATGAACAGTAAGGCACACAATTTAATGTTGGCATTGAAACAAAGCAAAATTGTGCACCTATAAAACTAAGAAAAGCACAATTCTAGTACTCAGATTGAAAGGAAGCCAACTTGAGTTCGATGGTGAATAATAAGGCACACTTATTTACATTGAAAGAAAGCCAAACTGCACACTTAGAAAACATACGAAAAACACAATGCCAATACTCTCAGATTGAAAGGAATACAACTTGAGTTCCATACATTCATACCGAATAAGTAGGTCAACACTACCAAGCTAACAAGCATGCCGAAAGCTAGAATACAGATACTAATTAGGCCGACACTATGCAAAAGTTAAAAGGCCTTCATATGCACATCATTGGTTGCATAATTAATCATTCTCCATGCAGATCCTAGTCGACCTCCATGGGATCATTGTGAATCTACATAAGATCCTACAGATCATTGTCGACCCCCATGGGATCATTGTCAATCTCCATGTCACCCTGAGCCTTGACCACTACAACCCTGTCCACATCAATTGGTACACTTCCATTTAGCTCATCATCTTTGTTCACAAAGCACTAATTTGGTGAACCAATACTAAGGACAATAAGGCCCACAAGTTGCACACCACAGAGATAAAAGGCCACAAACTCCAGAACAAGAAGAAGCATTTTCATCTATAGATCCAAGAAAATTACTATAGTTAGGTTGGACGTGAAGGAGTAGAGAGCACGAGAGAGCAATACAAAGGAATATAGAATCTGATGAAGGAGCAGATCTAGTGCAGTTACCTTAGATCTAGATGGAGAAGAGAAGTAGGGATGGCGAGGTGAAGATTTGTGTGCCGGTGAGGTTGGAGATGAAGGAGCAGTGAGCACGAGAGAGGCTACCTTTTGTCTGATGCTAGCAGGGTGAAACAAAGCAAGGGAGCAGAGTGGGGAATGGATGGGAGGAAGGTGTAGTAGGACTGTAGGAGAGTGTATATATAATTCAATAAATTGGTTGCCCCTGTACCAGGGCCCAACATCTAGGGAAGTAGGATGCCTCCAACACATCAATTGATACTTGGATGTACTAGCATTTACAGTTCAATAAATGGAACACCTGGTTAATCACCTTGCATTTAGTTCACTAATAGTTCTACAAAAGTGACATATTTTAGTCTAATACATAAATTGATACTTGAATCTACTATGGTGATGAACTAAGCAACTTGCCAATGAACATGCCAAGAACTAAGGTAAGTACAAAATAGGTGAAAGAAGAATAGGAAGCACATTTCTTTCTCAAAGGTACAAAATCTTCTATCATCTTTGCTGGAACCCTGGCCATTTCTTCAATCTGTGGCATAATCTCTTCCACCTCCTGTAGTTGTTCTTCATTTATTCTAACATTGGCCTCCGCCTTCGGCTCCCAAATCTTATTACGTAAATCCAAAATCAAAGTCCTCAAATATTTTCCATTTGGGGGATCATACCACTCATAAAACCCGCAATCTAAGTCGGACTACGAAAAAACCAAATTACCATAAGTACAGCGGGATTTCAACATTTGCATTGTGAAAATAGAATGAACAAGAAAGAAATCGAGTTACATTATTTGCCTGCATGATTTGTGGTACCGACGTCCTGGGTTTCCATCACTCCACGAAATCCACTGAGGCGTCTTCAAGACGCAGCGACACAAAAGTGGTGGCTGGTATGCGTACGGGTGGTTCTCAACACAGCACGGGATGGGCGACCCCCTCCTATTTTAGCCTCCTCCGCTAGAAGCCAGTGTTCTTCTCACGATGGCACCCTAGGATGGTGTCAACCACTAGGAGGAGTTAGAGCTAGATGCAGCCATGGAGTAGTCAGGGTTCAAAGTGTTGCACACTCTATTCTTTTGTCTATGCTTTTGCCCCCGCCAAGGCGCCAAAACATCCTTGAAAACCCCTGCACTCCCGCCAAGATGAAATGTTGTGTCATTGGTAGTTTGGGGTACTATCCGCCTATAGAAGAAGGCATGTTTTGGATCCTCTATGTTTACATAGGTGTACATGTGGATCACAATCAAGACCAAGTGATTCAATTAACATTTTAACCGAGGTAATAGTTCAACGATTATGCAGTACTCATACATACTAATCTAGAGGCTTCATCAGTATATATAAACTTCATTAACATACAAATTTCACAAATTCTAAGAATTAATGTTGGATGGGTAGGCAGTTGCTAAGGTACTCAATTTGGTTGATGTGGTCCCAAAAGCTAGAGGTAGTGAATCGTAGCGAAGATGATAGCATCTCCATCCACATTAACATTGTATCTATAAAGTATGTCTACTTCCTATCCAGTCCTGCAAAGCACAAAAATCTCTCCACAGATAGGGTCTTGAATGATTCGTCAAATTTTGTGGTCCGAGAAGGTGATGAATAGTGGCTTCAACAATCAACAGTCGGTCCAAGTGAATGCTCCATCACCAAATAGCAAACAACATCATCTGGGGTCCTGATGCCACCCCTGGCCACCAAAATACAAGGTTGCTCGCATTGAAATGTCTTCTTTCGAAGTAAGACATCTATTGCAATGAAGAAATTTTTAATATGAACAAAACTAATACCAAACCCAAAACCAATTGGAACCAAATGCAAACAGGGGAGTGATAGAATTCATCTAACCTTCATGGGGGCGTTGTCCACGACGACAATGCAAGGTGGTCGAGGCAGGGCAAGTACAAGCGACAAGTCAAAATGAAGATGAAGCAACGGGTGGGGAGAATGAAGATGAAGCAACAACGGGTGAGGAGAACTAATGGATTCATATTGGGGTTTTTTAGTTGGTCGAACTTCCATCAAGGCACCGACAGGGCCCGAGGGGAGTTGGAAATGGGTCGGGCGCTTCTAGGTTTGTTGCCAAACAGACGGTATAGATTGATCGGAAGTGAGAACGGACGGCACAGGATAAGTTAAACAGTGTATGTATTAAGTCAGCCATTGCCACGCTAATCCAATGCTATAATACGATGATTGTAAGTGGTTAACTACTTTTAGATTCTCCTAGAAGCAACTATAACCATACATGATAGTTTTTTTCCTTTTCATTCATTCATATATATACAGAAAAATAAAAAACATTTATCGAGAGATAAAATCCATGCACTTGCATTTTGGAAGTAGTATTGGAAAGAACTTGCTTTGCATTTCATATAAAAAAGGTGGCGTTGAAGAGATCAAATCCGTGCGAATAGATTTTTTTCAATGATTCATTATATATATCTAACATATAGATACAATTTGGATGAGTATATGATTATACTCGTCCAGAAGCATAATAACTAACCTAAACTATTAAAACTACTTATACTAACTATAAACTACTTATGCATTGCTCGCTTGGGAGGAGGCGAGTCAAAGTTGGAGTAGGAGTCAGAGTCATCATCGTCGGCAGCGGCGACGGCGGTGGTGCCCTCCTCGTCCTCATCATCGTCCTCCTCTGGGTCCTCCTTCTCAGAGCTCCATGGAGGACTATAATTAGACATCCAGTCATCAAAGGAGACGTTCTCCTCGAAGGACTATAAGCTACTTTAGGGCCAGCAAGCAAAATGTGTATCCCAGTTAGCCTGGCTTTTCATGAGATGGAGCAAATGCAACCCCAATACCACTGCCACATCTATCGTTAACCCATCAGTGGTAGAAGTTTGAACTACCGATTTCAGTCCTAGGAGGCCTCGCTATTGTTCCAACCGACGATGGAAGTATCACATCGTCGCTTCTATCGCTATGGTAGTGAAAGTGGCAATAGCGATATATCAATCTATAGTAGTGGTAGTTGGTTTTAAAACCATTTATACAAGAAGTAAAGTTGTCTAATATTGGTATTTCTTATGCTTGAGTAGAATATTCTGCAAGCGCACATAATACCATTATAGCACTTCACTAAGGAGTATTCGAAGGTATCGTTATTTATTTAATCCATAAGGAAAATGGTGGCTAGGAATAATAATAAATGAGTGACCTTAGTTATACCACAACTGAGCTATCAAAGCATAGTGGGGGTAATCGATAAATAGATACGGTAGTGATGACACCGAAGATAGAGATAATTCACACAAAGATACAAGGTATAGCTAGGTGGGAGGACAAGTGAGCAAAGATTTCCTAAGATCTATCCTACTTCTATGGTTCTAACTTAGCCAGACAAGTTATAGCAGCAAGATAGAGTTCTTGAACATGAGGACAACTAGATGACCAATGGAAATAGATATAACAGTGCCACTACTCCTAGCGGGAGTGGTCTGACTATTTTAATAACTTGCTCAAACAACATGGTGGAATACAAGGATCAGATAGGATTGTTGCCATGTGGTGGCAAAGTATAGTCTAGACACCACGTCTACACTATATCTCACTACTCTAGTTGTGTACACACAAATCAACTAGAGCACCGGTTGAAGGGCAGTGCTCGGGAGCAAGAGTGATACTACTCAACTTAGCAAGCATACAACTATGCCTATACTAATAACCACTACAACACAACCAAAGGTATGTTAAACACTAAGCAAAGTAGAGAAGGTAAATATATTGAACAAGATAAAGTCTTACTAGAAAGGGAAAGGATACAAGAGCTACACTAGACTCCCTAGAAGTCTAACTCAAGAAATCCAAGACTAGCTCACTACTCACTCTAACTCCCACACTAAACTATCCTACTAGATACAAAGGTAGTAGTGGAGCCCTATACTTCTTGGAGTGGTGTTTATGCATTGGAAGTGAGGGGGCATCCCCTATTTATATATAGTTATGGATGTGGGCCAATGAATCCAAGTGGTCTTCACCTCGTCCTTTGGATCAAACCACCATAAGATGAAGGGTGGAGATCCCTCACACTTGTGCTTCTTTGCATGTTGACCAAAGGATGGCGGTGGATAAACTTGAGCACCAACAGAGGAGATGGGGGGTCCGGCGACCCCTCCCCCCTATGATAGGTGCCCCCTCCCAAGGTGGGGGGCTCGGTCCTTCCTTCTTGGTATGTGTTGGTGGGGCCACTTGGACATCTTTAGTACATGAGTGGTGGGACATTCAATCCATGTGAAGTGTGTGTAAGTGTCGACTAAAGATGCTCGGCAGTCCACCGATGGGTATGCCCATGATGGTAGATTGATTGGTATAGGTGTCACAGAACCGACCAATTTATAAGAGCACAAGTACAAAAACAATCGCCAAAACGATCAAATTCTCGCACTTGAGCCCATACAAACCCGGTAGTCAACTGAAACCACGAAGGATTTCAAACCAACTTGCATACAACCAAGATCACAGTAATTCAACATAACACATCACACGTTACAACATTTCACAAACAGTTTGTAGATAGATCACAACTAGTGAGACTTGCTAGCTAACTACTCATCGAAGTGGTCACTGTCCACATCAGAAACGCCATGGACTTCTTCAGGATCTTCCTCTTCCTCTTCATTTGCAGGTTCAGCTACATTGACATCCATCTGCATGTCCTCTTCTTCTTCATCGGCCTCAATCACTTGAGGTCCACCCACATTAGGATACCTTGGAATGGGGTGAGGAATAGGAAACAGACGGTTGTTCAGTTGATGGTACTCAACCTGAAGCTCCTCAAGCTGCTCTTGGAGCTCATTCTCCCTTTGAAAAGCATTGTGGTTGGCCATGATCCATCCCTGACGCCTTTCTTCTGCCAACTCTAGGGCTGCATCTCTATGACGAGTCACGTGGTCCAACTCCTATACTGCCTCATCTCTCTCTATGGTGAGGTTCATAAGCTAGTTATGAAGCTCATCTCTCTCGCATGCTGCTTGCCCCCACTGCTGCAAGTGATAATTTGCAATGCCACGAATCTCATCTACTTCTAGCTGAGCTTCCCCACATGCCTCCGCCCTACGGCGATACTTGCGAGCACGCAACCTGAACATGTGTTGGGCTACCATTGCCTTGCCAGCTTCTTCTAACATACTAGAGAGGGTGTCCTGCCTAACCCGACAAAGCTTCAAGATGGCCATCATAGCACTCATTCCCACATTGTCGCTCTGAACACGTTCACCATGGCCTCAAACCAAGGCCTAGCCAGCTTCTTAAGTCCACTCAGCATCTGTAGGAGCCACTCAGGGAATGGATGAAGCAGGTCCACCCACTAATTCATCTCCGAAACTCTGTGTTATGTCCATAAGCACATCAAGGGCACCAACTTGTGTGGCTTCCCATGGGCTTTGCCCATCAGACTCGGTGCTCCACCCATGCCACAACGGTCTCGTGGGGTTCTACGGCACCACCAAGGTCACATTGTACCATGGCACATCTCCAAATGGCACCATCTGCACCCACGCGTAACAGGGCGCCTCTAGGTACCTAACTGAGCTTAGCACCCTCTAGAGCAAGGTAGGTGTACCAAACTAGTCCAAAAAGGTGCTGCTACTAGAAGGAAACATGGGCATGGCCATCTGTATCAAAAGGGATGCAACTCTCGTGAGAGGATTATTTTGTTGAGAGATGGAACTTAATAATTGGGATAAGCAATTATAAGGGGGAGGAAGTAATGCAATATGAATGACATGAGTGAATATGATGCATGCTCGTTCCGTACATCCTCACAAACCTAGGAAAAGTTAAGTTCTAGCGAAATATACGGTGGCATACACATGTTCTCTCAAATAGCAGTAACTAGTCGATCTACCCGGTGCATTGTTAGCGTACCTATAGAAAATTTCATTGCAGCCCAACCCAACAAGATATAATGCTAACAATGAAAGTAGTAAACTAAGATACTCTCCATATATACATCCCCGGATATATATACTTTGGTATCCAAACTACCCGACAGATATACCCACAATTAAGTACTTTCATATGTACATGTATGCAACATGTAAATATTCCAGTAACCACAATTAACTCTCCCCTATACCGATAGTTGGACGGTAATGCTCTCACAACTCACACTTACCTTGGCGTAGAGGCAATTGATCCATACATTACGATTCAAGCGAATGACACCCATGCAATAGCACACCACATGGACGACGAAATAGAAACAATCACTTTCCCCCAAGTTAGTAATTATATAAGCCACCTAAAAGTCCTTATGTGGGCTCCAAGGGATGTGATCACCAGCACACTATAAAATTTTAGATTTTTAAACACTTATATATAACTATGAGTTGGAAAAACCGTTTTCGCAACAAAAGCTTTTGTTTTTAAATACCCGTATGACATGTTTAGTGTTGAATCTAGCTCTGATGCCAGCTGTCACAGAACCGACCAATTTATAAGAGCACAAGTACAAAAACAATCGCCGAAATGATCAAATTCTCACACTTGAGCCCATATAAACCCGGTAGTCAACTGAAACCACGAAGGATTTCAATCCAACTTGCATATAACCAAGATCACAGTAATTCAACATAACACATCACACGTTACAACATTTCATAACAGTTTGCAGATAGATTACAACACCTCAGAGTCATAGTTATTACAAACCAAGTCTTGTAAAGTAGCGGAAGCAAATATTTTAACTCACACACACGAGTTCAAATACATGTACCAGCTTGCCGATCACATCCCACAAAAGCATTCGGATAAGATAAACAGAGATCATGCTCGTGATCTAGTCTTCGTCACCCGCCAGGTGGAGACAATACTTATAGAAGCCCTGATAAAGAAGGTCATCTGCAATAAGAGGGAATAAACCCTGAGTATGAGAATGTACTCAGCTAGACTTACCCGTCGGAAACCAAAATAAATGACACCAAGGATCATGCATAGCTTAATTTAGTGGATCTAGCTGACACTTTCTTTTTGCGGAAAAGCATAAGTAATAATGATCAACTCTTAACCTGAGCTAGCAGTGACTTTTAGCCATTAACATGTCATCTATATTAGCACCTGTACTAAGCAATCATTTGATTAAGATGCAAACATTAATAACCATAGCAGGTATAAATCGTGGCAACATTATCATCATCATCCATTTAACCATATCGTTAAATTAATTGAATCTACGTTGTCGTTGCTCAGTCAAGTTCTCACTATCCGGGAGAAACGGTGATTCGAATCGATTCCTATCCAGCTGGAGGGGTATTCCTAAACACAAACCCTGCTTCCCCTGTTAGGGTCGCAGTCAAGTCACCTTTGGCACAATTCAGGAGTCGCGAGTCCGAACAGATCGGCATTCTCAGAGAACCACTCTGCCAAGGGTGATCGGGACTCTAACCCACCTTGGGCTTACGCCAATGGCTCTCCGCACATCCTTACTACCTCCAGAATGCGCGCCACTGCTTGCGTTCCTGGCCTGGGTCGAGCTACTAGGCTTCGTGGTCAGAATGAGTTATCCGGCCAGCTAGGTGTTAGCTTGCGTTCAACATGACATGAGGACGTACAATATATCGGTCCTTAAACAACACAGACGGAGTCACTATGTCCAACCCTACATAAGACTCCGCCCGGTCTTCATTTAGTATTAACATGGTTCTTTTCCACGATAGCAAATATAGCCAACCGTGATCCACCTCATCCTAAAGCTCGTAGGTGACAGGAAATCACCTAACTTCTACCGCACTAAGCATGGCTAAGCATTTAACCCGTTCCTGAACTTAAATAGGATTCAAGTGCGATATCTGGACAAGGATAGATATATAATGCAACAATTGGTTCCAACCAATTCCTATACTTAATGCATCATCAATAATAAAAGATACTCAAGATATTTGTAAAACATGGGAGACTTAGAATGCTCCGGGGCTTGCCTTTTAGGAAAGAGGATGGGCAGTGGTCAGGGCACTCGGGCAACTCCTCCTCGGTGGCTGCTTCGTCGATTGGCTGAACCTTGGGCTCCTCCTCCTGGCTCGCTCCCTCGAACTCCAGAAGCATCACTCCCTCCGGCACACCTATTGCATGTATGCGCAAGATAAATATCATGGATGCACATGAACGAAGTTCAGAATGCTCGGGGAATGCACATGCTTACTGCAGTCCGCATATTCTAACTTAAGCTCTATTCAAATCACTTTAACTTACCAAGGTTATACAACCTAATGTACAATTTCTCATCTTCAGTTAAGGACCTAGCACCTGCACCTAAGCACGTTCTCAGGTTAGGCTACCACCTAAACAATCCACAAGAACATTGCAACAAAGCATACACACAAACATTCGTATTTCTGCAAAATAGGAACTATGCAGTGGTACAGTAAACTGATCATAACCGGAGATCTACAAATCGAAATGATAGGAAACAAGACAATTTGGAAATCTTATGAAATTGCCTACACTTTATCTTCAGACCTCAAGGCATGATTCCAACCTTTACGAGGTCGAATTTACAGAACCACATAATCAGGTCCAAAAAGACAGAGAGCAAGCAAAACTGTGATCCAACTTTAAACGACTGTAGCTCCTAAACTACTGGGCCAAATGGCACCAAATTTTGACAGGAGCTAGATACATAAGTTATCTACAACTTTTGCATTCACCATTTTCCCAGCAAACCAAATTATCATGGTGAACTTTGTAAAGTTCCCAAAACTGTCCAGAAAGACATAATACAAGCAAATAATTATTAACTTATGTGGCAAACATATAAATGGATAAAACCAACTTTACTAACTCATCACACATATCAAAATAACACCAGAAAGTAAAGTGTTCACCTCCAATTCATTTCTTTTAATGCCTTTCTTAATTTATTTAATTATTTAAGAGGAATGATAAACACATAAGAAAACTGCACCATTTAATCTACAAAACTTATAGTAGGTACTAAATGCTTCAAGTAGGCTACTGTAAAAATTTCACATCATTTGAGTAAGTATAACATCCTACACAAAAATGACAAGGCATAAAGGCTTAAAATGACAAAAATAGGAAACCCTAGTGAAAGGTGTCAAGCAACAGATTTTATATTTTCTTAGCATCCTTAAGGTACTAGGACATGCTCCAATAAATTTCATGGTCATTGGACTCATAGATAAATTACTAAAATTCACACAAGGATCATCCAATGGTAAAAGGAAAATCGATAACTCAAAACTATACATGCACTAACTCTCAAATTTTTACCAGAGCTTCTACTCATCAAGAAGAGATCACCATCAAAATTTCATAATTTTTTGAGCACAAGAACTCTAGATATAATTTAAACATGTTTGCATCCAATTAAAAACATATTTCAAGTTTCAATTTAATTCTTCTAGAAACTCTACTACAAGTGTTCAAGTTATATTTTTCCTAAATACTACACTCCACCATGATCCTAACAAAATTTGAACCACCCAATTTGCATCTACAAAACTGGAGATACAAATTTTACAAAACAGCACTCAAATCTGAATTATTTGAACTAGCTTTCAACCCTTAAGTCACTGACACCGGGGTCCACCGGTCAGCCGGGTCCACGCGTCAGTGACGGCGAAGCAAAGCACGGCGCGGGATCAACCGGAGTTCACCAACGGTGGCTTCTCCGACGAAACCAACAACACGACGAGCATCTCCATGACATTGCGCATCTACAGAGCTATCTAGCTTGGCCTATTGACGACGCTCAGCATGATGGCGGCGGTCATGGCAGCACGGCGGTGTGGCTCGATGGCGTGGCGCTGGGGCTGGCCGTGAGTAATCGATCCAAGGTTGCGCCAAGAATCTAGGGTCTATGGCGAATTTAGTGCACATGCTAGCGAGGCAAGGGGTGGTCGGAGGCGACCTGGCCATGGTGACGGGATGCGGCGGTGAAACGCCGACGAGGACCGCGCGTGGCACAATAGCTTACCAGTCACTGCCAGTGAGCAAATGTGGGCACGGGGTGATGGTGGAAGCACGATGGAGCTACTATGGTGGTGATTGAGTGATGAGGCATGGGCTTGTGCCGTCAATGGCGACGGCGGCGAGCTGCGCTGCGCGATGTTGCTGCGCTGCTGCGGGAGAGACGAAGGAGGAGGCAGGGAAGGCAAATGCGAGCTGGGAGGGCCTCTTGCGGTGGACAGCAGGCAGCGGCACTGGGCCGGCCATGGTGCATGGCGGCCACGTGGTGGCAGAGGCCTACGGCCGGGCGGTACTGTAGCTGTCTGAAGTTTTTGATTCAGTGTTCAATGGTGCCGATTGATAGCGCAATTTCCTCGATCCATATCTTCCAAACCATGATGATCTAGCTCATGGCGTAGTTGACAAAGTTGGAGATCTACATGAGGACTACAACTTTTACAATTGGAGCTCGAGTTAGTTCGGCTTGGTTTGGGAGATACAAGGCTCCAAACATCGACACATGAAACTAAAAACCAGTTCCAAGACTTAGAAAATTCTAGAGTTTCTAAATAGACCTCAAAACTGACTTGTGGGCCCTTTTTGAGCATGTTCAGCTCATTTTCATGAGATGGTCATAAAATAACTTTTGTTCCTTATAAAAGTTACTACAACTTTGCTTTAGGTTGCTTAGACATGCAAATATTCTAAGCTATACTTTTTAAACAGTCAAACAAAGGAGCTCTAGGGATCAACTCTAGTCAAATCATTACTTGGAAATATAATTAGACACTAAGGTCAACATGAACATTGTTCCTAATGACATTCTAAATGTATCTAAGTTGTTTAAGAGGATAATTAGCCACACCACACATTGATCACACCAAAATCAAGCATCACATGCATTGAAACAAGGAAAAACAAGTGAATTGCTACTTTTGTTTCAAAGCCATGTTTCATGAGTTTGTGGCATAGTACTAGCTAACCATTCACTAAAGTGTGTTGCACATGTTGCACTTGAGTGTTGCACACTATTCATTTCCTAAAACAAACACACATGGAATATAACAATATGTTGCAATGTTTCAAAAGCATGTTTCATACAATCTAAGCTCATGAATGGATGAATGATGCTCATGTTTATGAAATGCAAGTGCAAATGTGGAAGCCAAACACCTAGGGTGTTACAATAGGTGCGCATGATCAGGAACCGGATGGTAATAGAGACACAAGACAAAAGATTTATATAAGTTTAGGCCATTAGCTCGACATAACACCCTACGTCCTGTGCTCTGTTGGTATTTATTGCTAGAATACGAGATCAGATATGGGATGTGGGATGCTGACTAGGGGACCCCTACCCCTCCTAATATACTTTGGAGGGGTAAGGTTACAAGAAAGTATCCTAGTCGGTTATATGGTAGGTGTTACAATATGTATAGTATATCCGATTAGATCTTCTAGATGTCGTGTGGTGTACGCTGAGCAGTGACGTGCACCGCAAATCTTGATGTCATGGGCTGGACCGTCCCTGACCATGAGGGTCATGTCCCTTGCCATGGGTACCTTGGGTTATACCCCCCACAGCTAGTTCCCGAGCGCCTTGTATCCTTTGAGCAACACCGTCTTGAATAAGTCCGAGTAGTTTGACATGAAGCCGACCAGTTTAACTAGTGATCCGAGCAGTGGAAGTCAAAGCCGACCAATTTAACTGGTGACCTGGGCGGTGAAAGTCAAGGCCAGCTAGTTTAACTAGTGACCTAGGCGGCGAAAGTTAAGGCAGACCAGTTCAACTGATAACCTACATGGCAAAAGTCAAGGCCGACCAGTTTATATGGTGACCTGGGCGGTGAAAGTGAAGGCCAACCAATTTAACTAGTCACCTGAGTGGTGAAAGCTAAGGTCGACCAGCTTAACTGGTTAGTAGAGCTCAGACTTAGCCAAGTAAGGCTTGCCAAAAGGATGTAAGGGGCTCAAGATTAAATTTGAAAATTCTTCACCCCAGATGAAGTGTAGACACTTAGATTCCATTTCCATGACTTAGTCAATAAGGAGGATAAATTAGGAAAAAAGCACTACATTCACTGCTAGGTGAAGTGTAGCCACTTAGTCTCCGAGACTGCTGGGAGATGAAGAATGAATCTTGTAGCAGGGTCAAAGAGAAATAAGTCTGAAAGCTTGCCAATGTCATCTGTCATGTGCGTATCAAGACCCTATATGTGTTGTCCAAGATTAGCACCCTGATCCGAACAACATGGGGCAACTTGATAGCACACCAATGAGACATAGCAAGATTCGATGTAAAGTGAGTTGCACATGTTGCACTTGAGTGTTGCACACTATTCATTTCCTAAAACAAACACACATGGAATATAACAATATGTTGCAATGTTTCAAAAGCATGTTTCATACAATCTAAGCTCATGAATGGATGAATGATGCTCATGTTTATGAAATGCAAGTGCAAATGTGGAAGCCAAACACCTGGGGTGTTACATCCCTCTCCCCTTATAAAAATCTCGTCCTGAGATTTGACAAGCGTACCATTGTTGATAGAATTTCTTATAACCTTCCCTCAAATAATCTTCTCTTTCCCACGTTGCATCGCATTCACTACCTTGATTACTCCACATGACCTTGTAAAACTTGACCACCCGACTCCGAGTCACTCGCTCACAAGTGTCAATTACTCGAACTGGTTTTTCTTCAAAAGTCAAATCAGATTTTAACTTGATATCCCCTAGTGGAACTCTCTCTTCAGGGACGTGAAGGCATTTCTTCAACTGAGATACATGAAAGACATTGAAGATAGCACTCATCTCAGGAGGTAATTGGATCTTGTATGCTACCTTACCACTTTGTCCAATGATTTGAATTGGACCGACATATCTCAGCGCAAGCTTTCGCTTCACACCAAAGCGTTGGACACTCTTCATGGGTGAGACTTTTAGATAAACGAAGTCTCCAACTTTGAAGTCGATAGGTTTTCTACGATGATCAGCATAACTTTTCTGCCTAGCTTGAGCTGCAGCCATATGGGTTTGGATAGTATGGACTTGTTCTTCAGCTTCTTGAACAAAATCAATTCCATAATATCTCCTTCACTGGCTTCAACCCAATTCAACGGGGTTCTACACTTTTGGCCATACAAAGCTTCAAACGGTGCCATCTTGATACTCTCTTGATAACTATTATTATAAGAGAATTTAGCTAGGGGCAACCACTTTTCCCATGAACCCTTAGATGAGATGACACACGCTCTCAACATATCTTCTAAGATTTGATTCACTCGCTTAGTTTGCCCATTGGTTTGCGGATGATAGGCAGAGCTTCTTACTAACTTAGTTCCCAATAATCCATGTAAGTGCTCCCAAAAGCGAGCAGTGAACTGTGGTCCTCTATCAGAGACAATAGTATGAGGTATCCCATGAAGTAGAACTATCTGATTGAAGTACAACTCCGCATAGTCAGTGGGACGGAAATCTATGCAAATAGGAATGAAGTGTGTAGACTTGGTCAGACGGTCTACAATCACCCAAATAGAGTTAAAATTCCTCTGAGTAGTAGGGAGTCCAACAATAAAATCCATACTTATCTCCTCCCATTTCCAACCTAGAATAGAGAGTGGCTGAAGCAATCCAGCCTTCATGTGTACAGCTTTAACTCGACAACAAGTGTCACACCTAGCCACATAAGCGGCTATCTCTATCTTCATCTTGGTCCACCAAAAGCGAGGCTTCAAATCATGATACATTTTGCTACTACCAGGATGAATAGATAATTTCGAGGAATGTGCTTCGGATATGATTTTATTTCTAAGCTCTCTATCCTTCGAAACACTAACCTATCCTTGAACCATAACATGTCATTCTCATCTACCCAAAAATGCTTGGTTTCTTACTCTTTCATCTTGCGCTTGATGTGGAACACACCTAGATCTATCTTCTATAGCTCAATAATTTGACTCTGTAGAGTACAACTGACAGTGATGTTGTGAAGGATAGCAGGATGTAGGAGTTTTGACAAATGGAGGTCACTTTCAATCAAAGAGTGGCAATGAGATTTCCTGCTTAAGGCATCCGCAACGATGTTTGCCTTGCCAGGATGATAGTGCACTTGGAGGTTATAATCCTTGATCAACTCGAGCCATCTTCTCTGACGCATATTCAACTCAGGTTAAGTGAAGATGTACTTAAGACTTTTATGATCGGTATAGATGTTGCACACATTGCCAAGCAAATAATGTCTCCAGGCCTTCAAAGCATGAACAACTGCAGTGAGTTCTAAGTCATGCGTCGGATAGTTCACCTCATGCTTCTGAAGTTGGCGAGAGGTATAAGCAATGACTCTACCCTCCTGCATAAGAACACCTCCCAAACATGTGTCGGATGCATCACAAAACACATCAAAAGGTTTCTCGATGTCCGATTGTGCCAAAACAGGAGCCGAAGTTAGAAGGGTTCGTAGGGTGTGAAAAGCCGCATCACACTCAGAAGTCTAGACAAACCTCATGTCTTTTTGCAGCAACTGAGTCATAGGCTTGGCTATTTTAGAGAAATCCGGGATGAAGCGACGATAATAGCCAGCCAATCCCAAAAAACTCCGAACCTCATGCACCGAGATTGGAGCCTTCCAGTCCAACACTTCTTGCACCTTGGTGGGATCCACCATAATTCCACCATCGGACAACACATGCCCGAGAAAAGGTACCTCACGAAGCCAAAATTCACACTTGCTAAACTTTGCATAAAGCTTATGTTCACGCAATCTAGTGAGAACCACTCGCAAATGTTCAACATGATCTTCTTCATTCTGAGAATAGACCAAGATATCATCTATGAATACCACCACAAATTGGTCCAACTCAGGCATAAACACCGAATTCATCAAATACATGAAGTGTGCAGGGGCATTGGTCAATTTAAAAGACATAACAAGATACTCATACAGACCGTATCTTGTAGAGAATGCAGTTTTTGGAACATCCTCAGGACAAATTTTGATTTGATGATAACCAGATCTCAAATCAATCTTGGAAAAGACTTTTGCTTTAGACAACTGATCAAATAAGATATCTATGCGTGGTAGAGGGTACTTATTCTTGATTGTGACTGCATTCAAAGGCCTATAATCTATACACATGCATAGTGATTGATCCTTCTTCTTCACAAAGATAGCTGGACACCCCCACAGAGACGAACTAGGATGGATAAGGCCTTTCTTTAGAAGTTCATTCAACTGGGTCTTAAGTTCAGCTAGTTCATTGGGAGGCATTCTATAAGGCCTTCTAGAGATGGGCGTTGTACCAGGTAGCAACTCTATCTTGAACTCCACGTCCCGATCCAGGGGCAACCCTGGCAAATCATCAGGAAAAACATCCAGAAAATCACACACTATAGGGATATCTGCCATAACCTTTGCTTGCACCGCATTAGTCGCACAAGAAAGATTGATGTCCTTGGGTAGCTGCACTAGAAAACCTTCCTGATTACATGGATCTCTGAGCATGACTACTCTAGTTGATGTATCAATAAGCACCCATGACTTCTCATCCAGTTCATTCCCAATATCACGTCGATACCCAGCCCCGGTAAAACTACCAGATCAACTTGATAACTTCATCCCTCTATCTCAAGTTGCACGTCCCCGACTATAAGCTTGGTTGTGATAGTACCACTGGCATCCCTAATACAATAACCCTCACCCTCAACAGTGTATGTTTTCTGCATAAACTTGGATGCAAATGCGGGACTAATAAAAGAATGCGAAGCACCTGAATTAAATAGTACAACCGCAGGGTGTTGATCAACCAGAAACTTACCAGCAGTTACTACCTCGCCTGAAGGAATATTAGCAATATTAGTGTGGTTCACCTGCCCATTCTTCTTAGGGTAAGGACACTCCCTTGCCCAGTGACCTGTCTTGTTGCAGTTCCAACATGGCATGTTGCTTGGAGGAACCTTGGAGCTGCCTTGACTAGTAGTGCCCTTTGGAAGAGCAACTGTAAAAGCCTTGCGAAATCTAGTCCTGCCTGGATTCTTCTTCTACGGTGGGCAGAACTTAGCAGCTGATGCCGGAGGATAGAATGGAGCTTTATGTATGACTGGAGCCTTAGATTGTGAGGCACCCGCCTCATAGGCTCTCTTGCGATTCTTTGAAGCAGCATACATAGCATTGTTGTTCTCTTGAGATAAAGCATCACTAACAAATTCATTAAAATGAGCACACTTACAATTTCCCATAGTCTTCATCAATTTAGGGCTAAGTCCTCGCTTGAAACTAGCGATCTTCTTGGCATCAGTGTCAACAAACTCAGTAGCATACCTTGCAAGGTTATTCAAAGCCTACAGGTATTCATTCAAGCTCTTGCTCCCCTGTGTTAGCTTCATGAACTCCGTATGCTTGATTGCCATGAGACCAAGAGGAATATAATTTCCCCTGAAAGTAGACTTGAACTGGTCCCAAGTGATTTGGGCATTAGCGGGCATAGTGGACCGATAATGACTCCACCAAATACCAGCTGACCCATGCAGTTGGTGAGAAGCATATTCAGTCTTCAACACTTCTGTCAAGCGAAGCAGACGGAATTTCTGCTCAAGAGTGTTCAGCCACTCATCAGCTTGGAGGGGCTCTTTAGCCTCCTTGAAGATCGATGGTTTAGTGTCAAGGAAATCTTTGAAGTCGCTATACTGATTTGGTTCTGATCCTTGACGTGCACCACGACCATCATGATTTGCAATCGTGCGGAGAGCCTCAGCCATAGTGCGCTATCCTTCAACAAGAATTGCCATCAATTCCACTGGTGTGGGTGGTGGTGGCAGTGGAAGATCATCATCTTCACCAGCCGCACCAGTGGAACGAGTGCGAGGCATCTGCAACAATGCGCAACCAGTAATTATTGGTGATGTTAGCACATTGGAGAGGAACAATGTAATTACGCCAAACTGAATTTACTAGAGAGAATGTGAAATTCATACAATAAACAGAGGCAATAATTCATTCTCCAATCACCACATCATCAATTAGATTACTAGTGCCATACGCAGTGCATTCAAACATGACAAGTTTTAAAATTCACCAACTAAGATAAGCATCCCGAAGGGAGCGGATTAAGGTACATTACATGCCAAGTTTGAATTAAAAGTACACTCAACATCTATCATAGTACTAAGTCCATTACACAAATGGCTGCAAAAGCTTAAACTAGTGAGACTTGCTAGCTAACTACTCATCGAAGTGGTCACTATCCACATCAGAAATGCCCTGGACTTCTTCAGGATCTTCCTCTTCCTCTTCATTTGCAGGTTCAGCTACATTGACATCCATCTGCACGTCCTCTTCTTCTTCATCGGCCTCAATCACTTGAGGTCCACCCACATTAGGATACCTTGGAATGGGGTGAGGAATAGGAAATGAACGGTTGTTCAGTTGATGGTACTCAACCTGAAGCTCCTCAAGCTGCTCTTGGAGCTCATTCTCCCTTTGAAAAGCATTGTGGTTGGCCATGATCCATCCTTGACGCCTTTCTTCTACCAACCTAGGGCTGCATCTCTATGACAAGTCACGCGGTCCAACTCCTATACTGCCTCATCTCTCTCCATGGTGAGGTTCATAAGCTGGTTATGAAGCTCATCTCTCTCGCGTGCTGCTTGCCCCCACTGCTGCAGGCGATAATTTGCAATGCCATGAATCTCATCTACTTCCAGCTGAGCTTGCCCACATGCCTCCGCCCTATGGCGATACTTGCGGGCACACAACCTAAACTTGTGCTGGGCTGCCACTGCCTTGCTAGCTTCTTCTAACATACTAGAGAGGGTGTCCTGCCTGACCCAACAAAGCTTCAAGACGGCCATCATAGCACTCATTCCCATATTGTCGCTCTGAACACGTTCACCATGGCCTCGAACCAAGGCCTGGCCAGCTTCTTAAGTCCACTCAGCACCTGTAGGAGCCACTCGGGGAATGGATGAAGCTGGTCCACCCACTAATTCATCTCCGAAACTCTGTGTTATGTCCATAAGCACATCAAGGGCACCAACTTGTGTGGCTTCCCATGGGCTTTGCCCATCAGACTCGGTGCTCCACCCACGCCACAACGGTCTCATGGGGTTCTGCGGCACCACCAAGGTCACATTGTACCATGGCACCGTCTGCACCCACGCGTAACAGGGTGCCTCCGGGTACCCAACTGAGCTTAGCACCCTCCAGAGCAAGGTAGGCGTACCAAACTGGTCCAAAAAGGTGCTGCTACCAGGAGGAAACACGGGCACGGCCATCTGTATCAAAAGGGATGCAACTCTCGTGAGAGGATTATTTTGTTGAGAGATGGAACTTAATAATTGGGATAAGCAATTATAAGGGGGAGGGAGTAATGCAATATGAATGACATGAGTGAATATGATGCATGCTCGTTCCGTACGTCCTCACAAACCTAGGAAAAGTTAAGTTCTAGCGAAATATACGGTGGCATACACACGTTCTCTCAAATAGCAGTAACTAGTCGATCTACCCGGTGCGTTGTTAGCGTACCTGCAGAAAATTTCATTGCAGCCCAACCCAATAAGATATAATGCTAACAATGAAAGTAGTAAACTAAGATACTCTCCATATATACATCCCCGGATATATATACTTTGGTATCCAAACTACCCGACAGATATACCCACAATTAAGTACTTTCATATGTACATGTATGCAACATGTAAATATTCCAGTAACCACAACATTTCACAAACAGTTTGCAGATAGATTACAACACCTCAGAGTCATAGTTATTACAAACCAAGTCTTGTAAAGTAGCAGAAGCAAATGTTTTAACTCACACACACGAGTTCAAATACAAGTACCAGCTTGCCGATCACATCCCACAAAAGCATTCGAATAAGATAAACAGAGATCATGCCTGTGATCTAGTCTTCGTCACCCGCCAGGTGGAGATAATACTTACAGAAGCCCTAATAAAGAAGGTCATCTGCAACAAGAGGGAATAAACCCTGAGTATGAGAATGTACTCAGCTAGACTTACCCGTCGGAAACCAAAATAAATGACACCAAGGATCATGCATAGCTTAATTTAGTGGATCTGGTTGACACTTTCTTTTTGCGGAAAAGCATAAGTAATAATGATCAACTCTTAACCTGAGCTAGCAGTGACTTTTAGCCATTAACCTGTCATCTATATTAGCACCTGTACTAAGCAACCATTTGATTAAGATGCAAACATTAATAACCATAGCAGGTATAAATCATGGCAACATTATCATCATCATCCATTTAACCATATCATTAAAGTAATTGAATCTACGTTGTCGCTGCTTAGTCAAGTTCTCACTATCCGGGAGAGAAGGTGATTCGAATCGATTTCTATCCAGCTGGAGGGGTATTCCTAAACACAAACCCTGCTTCCCCTGTCAGGGTCGCAATCAAGTCACCTTTGGCACAATTCAGGAGTCACGAGTCTGAATAGATTGGCATTCTCAGAGAACCACTCCGCCAAGGGTGATCGGGACTCTAACCCGCCTTGGGCTTATGCCAATGGCTCTCCACACGTCCTTACTACCTCCAGAATGCACACCACTGCTTGCGTTCCTGGCCTGGGTCGAGCTACTAGACTTTGCGGTCGGAACGAGTTATCTGGCCAGCTAGGTGTTAGGTTGCGTTCAACATGACATGAGGACATACAATATATCAGTCCTTAAACGACACAGATGGAGTCACTATGTCCAACCCTACACAAGACTCTGCCCGGTCTTCATTCAGTATTAACATGGTTCTTTTCCACGATAGCAAATATAGCTAACCGTGATCCACCTCATCCTAAAGCTCACAGGTGACAGGAAATCACTTGACTTCTACCACACTAAGCATGGCTAAGCATTTAACCCGTTCCTGAACTTAAATAGGATTCAAGTGCGATATCTGGACAAGGATAGATATATAATGCAACAATTGGTTCCAACCAATTCCTATACTTAATGCATCATCAACAATAAAAGATACTCAAGATATTTGTAAAATATGGGAGACTTAGAATGCTCCGGGGCTTGCCTTTTAGGAAAGAGGATGGGCGGTGGTCAGGGCACTCGGGCAACTCCTCCTCGGCGGCTGCTTCATCGATTGCCTAAACCTCAGGCTCCTCCTCCTGGCTCGCTCCCTTGAACTCTAGAAGCGTCACTCCCTCCAGCACACCTATTGCATGTATGTGCAAGATAAATATCATGGATGCACATGAACGAAGTTAGGAATGCTCGGGGAATGCACATGCTTACTGCAGTCCTCATATTCTAACTTAAGCTCTATTCAAATCACTTTAACTTACCAAGGTTATACAACCTAATGTACAATTGCTCATCTTTAGTTAAGGACCTAGCACCTACACCTAAGCACGTTCTCAAGTTATGCTACCACCTAAACAATCCACAAGAACATTGCAACAAAGCATACACACAAACATTCGTATTTCAGCAAAACAGGAACTATGCAGTGGTACAGTAAACTAATCATAACCAGAGATCTACAAATCAAAATGACAGGAAACAAGACAATTTGGAAAGCTTATGAAATTTCCTACAATTTATCTTCAGACCTCAAGGCATGATTCCAACCTTTACCAGGTTGAATTTATAGAACCACATAATAAGGTCCAAACAAGACAGAGAGCAAGCAAAACTGTGATCCAACTTTGAACGACTGTAGCTCCTAAACTACTAGGCCAAATGCCACCAAATTTTGACAGGAGCTAGATACAGAAGTTATCTACAACTTTTGAATTCACCATTTTCCCAGCAAACCAAATTATCATGGTGAACTTTGTAAAGTTCCCAGAACTATCCAGAAAGACATAATACAAGCAAATAATTATTAACTTATGTGGCAAACATATAAATGGACAAAACCAACTTTACTAACTCATCACACATATCAAAATAACACCAGAAAGTAAAGTGTTCACCTCCAATTCATTTCTTTTAATGCCTTTCTTAATTTATTTAATTATTTAAGAGGAATGATAAACACATACGAAAACTGCACCATTTAATCTACAAAAATTACAGTAGGTACTAAATGCTTCAAGTAGGATACTGTAAAAATTTCACATCATTTGAGCAAGTATAACATCCTACACAAAAATGACAAGACATAAAGGCTTAAAATGACATAAATAGGAAACCCTAGTGAAAGGTGTCAAGCAATAGATTTTATATTTTTCTTAGCATTCTTAAGGTACTCGGACATCCTCCAATAAATTTCATGGTCATTGGACTCATAGATAAATTACTAAAATTCACACAAGGATCATCCAATGGTAAAAGGAAAATCGATAACTCAAAAACTATACATGCATTGACTCTCAAATTTTTACCAGAGCTTCTACTCATGAAGAAGAGATCACCATCAAAATTTCATAATTTTTGGAGCAAAGGAACTCTAGATATAATTTAAACAAATTTGCATCCAATTAAAAACATATTTCAAGTTTCAATTGAATTCTTCCAGAAACTCTACTACAAGTGTTCGTCTTATATTTTTCCTAAATACTACACTTCACCATGATCCTAACAAAATTTGAACCACCCAATTTGCATCTACAAAACTGGAGATACAAATTTTACAAAACAGCACTCAAATCTGAATTATTTGAACTAGCTTTCAACCCTTAAGTCACTGACACTGGGGTCCACCGGTCAGCCAGGTCCACGCGTCAGTGATGGCGAAGCAAAGCACGGCGCGGGATCAACCGGAGTTCACCGACGGTGGCTTCTCCGGCGAAACCAACAACACGACGAGCATCTCCATGACATTGCGCATCTACAGAGCTATCTAGCTTGGTCTATTGCCGACGCTCAGCATGATGGCGGCGGCCATGGCGGCACGACGGTGTGGCTCGACGGCGTAGCGCCGGGGCTAGCCGTGAGGAATCGATCCAAGGTTGCGCCGAGAATCTAGGGTCTATGGTGAATCTAGTGCACATGCTAGCGAGGCAAGGGGTGGTCGGAGGCGAGTTGGCCATGGTGACGGGATGCGGCGGTGAAACGCCGGCGAGGACCGCGCGCGGCACAATAGCTTACCAGTCGCTGCCAGTGAGCAAATGTGGGTGCGGGGTGACGATGGAAGCACGATGGAGCTACTGTGGTGGTGATTGAGTGACGAGGCGCGGGCTTGTGCCGTCAATGGCGACGGCGACGAGCTGCGCTACACGGTGTTGTTGCGCTGCTGCGGGAGAGACAAAGGAGGAGGCAGGGAAGCCAAATGCGAGCTGGGAGGGCAGAAGGACGCGGCCTCTTGCGGTGGACAGCAGGCAGCGGTGCTAGGCCGGCCATGGTGCATGGCGGCCACAAGGTGGTAGAGGCCTACGGCCGGTCGGCACTGTAGCTGTCTGAAGTTTTTTATTCAGTGTTCAATGGTGCCGACTTACAGCACAATTTCCTCGATCCATATCTTCCAAACCGTGATGATCTAGCTCATGGCGTAGTTAACAAAGTTGGAGATCTACATGAGGACTACAACTTTTACAATTGGAGCTCGAGCTAGTTCGGCTTGGTTTGGGAGATATAAGGCTCCAAACATCA
This sequence comes from Miscanthus floridulus, assembly GCF_019320115.1. Lineage (NCBI taxonomy): Eukaryota > Viridiplantae > Streptophyta > Magnoliopsida > Poales > Poaceae > Miscanthus > Miscanthus floridulus. Next base: position 47,748,856 of record NC_089586.1, on the reverse strand, counting down.
ATAAATGAAACTGAAAACTAGTTCAAAGACTTAAAATTCTAGAGCTTCTAAATAGACCTCAAAACTAACTTGTGGGCCCTTTTTTAGCATGTTCAGCTCATTTTCATGAGATGGTCATAAAATAACTTTTGTTCCTTATAAAATTTTCTACAACTTTGCTTTAAGTTGCTCAGACATGCAAATATTCTAAGCTATACTTTTTAAACAGTCAACCAAAGGAGCCCTAGGGGTCAACACTAGTCAAACCATTACTTGGAAACATAATTAGACACTAAGGTCAACATGAACATTGTTCCTAACGACATTCTAAATGTAGCTAAGTTGTTTAATAGGATAATTAGCCACACCACACATTGATCACACCAAAATCAAGCATCACATGCATTGAAACAAGGAAAAACAAGTGAATTGCTACTTTTGTTTCAAAGCCATGTTTCATATGTTTCATGAGTTTGTGGCATAGTACTAGCTAACCATGTTTCACTAAAGTGAGTTGCACATGTTGCACTTGAGTGTTGCACACTATTCATTTCCTAAAACAAACACACATGGAATATAACAATATGTTGTAATATTTCAAAAGCATGTTTCATACAATCTAAGCTCATGAACGGATGAATGATGCTCATGTTTATGAAATGCAAGTGCAAATGTGGAAGCCAAACACCTGGGGTGTTACAATAGGTGCGCATGATTAGGAACCGGATGGTAATAGAGACACAAGACATAAGATTTATACAAGTTTAGGCCATCAGCTCGACGTAAAACCCTGTGTCCTGTGCTCTATTAGTATTTATTGCTGGAATATGAGATCAGATATGGGATGTGGGATGCTGACTAGGGGACCCCTACCCCTCCTAATATACTTTGGAGGGGTAAGGTTACAAGAAAGTATCCTAGTCGGTTATATGGTAGGTGTTACAATATGTATAGTATATCCGATCAGATCTTCTAGATGTCGTGCGGTGTACACCGAGCAGTGCCGTGCACCGCAAATCTTGATGTCATGGGCTGGACCGTCCCTGACCATGAGGGTCATGTCCCTTGCCATGGGTACCTTGGGTTATACACCCCACAGCTAGTTCCCGAGCGCCTTGTATCCTTTGAGCAACACCGTCTTGAATAAGTCCGAGTAGTTTGACATGAAGCCGACCAGTTTAACTGGTGATCCGAGCAGTGGAAGTCAAAGCCGACCAGTTTAACTAGTGACCTGGGCGGTGAAAGTCAAGGCCAGCTAGTTTAACTGGTGACCTAGGCAGCGAAAGTCGAGGCAGACCAATTTAATTGATAACCTAGGCGGCAAAAGTCGAGGCTGACCAGTTTATCTGGTGACCTGGGCAGTGAAAGTGAAGGCCAACCAATTTAACTAGTCACCTGAGCGGTGAAAGCCGAGGTCGACTAGCTTAACTGGTTAGTAGAGCTCGGACTTAGCCAAGTAAGGCTTGCCAAAAGGATGTAAGGGGCTCAAGATTAAATTTGAAAATTCTTCACCTCAGATGAAGTGTAGACACTTAGACTCCATTTCTATGACTTAGTCAATAAGGAGGGTAAATTAGGAAAAAGCACTACATTCACTGCCAGGTGAAGTGTAGCCACTTAGTCTCCGAGCCTGCTGGGAGATGAAGAATGAATCTTGTAGCAGGGTCAAAGAGAAATAAGTCTAAAAGCTTGCCAATGTCATCTTTCATGTGCGTATCAAGACCCTATATGTGTTGTCCAAGATCAGCACCCTGATCCGAATAGCATGGGGCAACTTGATAGCACACCGATGAGACATAGCTAGATTTGACCACCAAGAGAGTCCCCAACTTAGCTGGCAACTCTTGCATAAAGAATCTGAACGCTGAGGAGTCCACAGCTTAGCTGGTAAGCCCCTAGTGTAGCTAATAATGAAGCGACGAACAATCTGACCAGCTGGTCGGCGAAGAATCAAGCACCGAGTAGTCCAACCGACTAGTTGGCGGTGAAGTGAGCGCTGAACAATCTGACAAACTGGTTGGTGACAAAGTCCATGAATCTAGTGGTCCGACCAGTGGATTAGCGGAGAAGTCTGAATGCTAGGTGGTGCGACCATCCGGACAATGATCCTTTTATCCTTCTTGGGTGATCCAGTCCACGAGCATAAAAAAATAAGCTCGTTGACTGAATCAGGCCCCCACAATACAAATATATAGAACGGGTAGTATATGATCTACAAATATATAGAATGGGTAGTATATGATGTAAAAATCAGGCCACCAAAATATATGGGTAGTATATAGAATGGTTCTATATCGCATCACCATCCCTGACTAGCCCAAGCTCTATAGCGTAGAGTGGCCAGCACCCATGTACGCATAAGAGAGAGCATTGCCAAGGAGCCCATGTGTAACACCCTAGGTGTTTGTCACTAGTTAAGCTATGGGTTTGAGCTCAAACATGACAGATTAAGTGATGATGAAGATGTCAAGGTCAAACCTATGGAAATGAGCCCCAACCTAAACTCGAATATTGCACCCTTGCTTTACATATAGGCCCTTTTAAAGATATATGCTTGGCTGGTGTTATTGGAATATCTTCATGTGTCTCACATCAATACCCATCTATATGGATCACTGGAAAAGTTTCATAAAGTTTGGAATCAAAAAGTCACATGAAATGATAAGTTATATCCTTATTGGAATGACTTTACTAAGTGCTTGAATTGCACTATTAAGTGAATGGAAATGTAGGTCATCAACCAAACCTTGAAACCTTGCCCAAATGACTCTAATTGAACTCTAGAACAAAAGTCATGAAGGGTTCATGTTGAGCAGAAGTCAAGAAAATGCCTCAATCGGTCAATAACTCTAATTTAAACTTTACAGTGATGATACTTTGACCTATGTTGACCAACCACTTACATTGCTTGCATGGAGTTGCACCTTAAATAAAAGTTGAAGATTGAGTAGAGTAGAACAAACTTTGTTTTTGGAACAAGAGCCAGATCAACATGGAACTAAGTCAAACAGAGGCTCAAAAATTGAATCAGTGGCTGTTTTTAGACTTAGAATTTTTCTAAGTCTGGAATTCATTGTCGTCGCCATTGGCGTCTCGCGTTCTCTGAAATTCATTAAGCAACTTGAGTTGGTCCAAAAATAAAAGTTGAAGGTTATATTATAGAGAAGAGCATGCAAAAAGTTGGAACCCGTTTGGCTTCGTGTTGATGGTTAATTCTGAGTTTTTCCTTATCACCATCGTCACGCTGACAAACCAAAGTTAGGAGCACGTTATCTACTAAACCATAACCCTAATGACCCTGAACCCGTAAGAAAAGTTGGAGAGCATCAGGTGTAGACCAAACTTCATTTTTGGCCCATGGATCAATTCGGACCCGAGCCAGCCCAAAACGACGTCCCACCTTCCTCACTCCATCGCTCGCCAGGTGTTCACGGAAATGCCCCCACGGCTGCCGCGTGGCCTGTACGTGGCGACCATGCGTGAGCGCGCTCCTACCATTGCAGCATGCCGCTGCCATGTGGTATGCCCCTATCGCATCCCTGCGCCCTCCTAGAGTGAAAGCCGAGCGGCCCTCGCCTCCTCTCTCGCCTTCCCATCGCCCCTCTCGCTCCGACCGCGCGCCTGCTCGCGTGCCAGAGCGCGGCCGCCATGGCCGCCACTACTCCTTCTCCTGCAGCCCTCCAGCGTCGCCACTGAGAATGCCTATGGCTCCACGACCGCCTCCCCAAGCCCTAGATGGAGCCGTGAACCACAGTGCGCTTGCTGGCGCCGAAGCCGCCGCTACCGGCAATGCCCTGGCGCTACTCAGCTGCTGTGGCCGTTTCTGTGGCCGTTTCTGCCCAAACCCAGAGAGGGTTTCCTTGTTATTACTGTGGAGCCTTCTTAATTGTAGAATTAGCTTGAGGTGTTTACAACAAAGTTGTTTATAATTTGATAAGATTTCTAAAAAGTCTAGAACCACATTTATTGGACATGTATAACTCCATTTATAGCTGTTTAAAGTGGCACATCAGTTTCTGTCTATGTTTTGAATAGAGATGCAATTATTGGATTAATGGACCCTTCTAACTGTAGAATCATCTTACTATGAGAATAAGAAAGTTGTAGGTAACTTCCTAGGATTTTCAAAAAGTTATGGTTCATGTTTGTTGGAGGTCTAGAACTCTAGTTGTCCTTCTCTGAAGTTCTTATCAGTTTTCTGTACCACTGCTGTTGGGTTGCAATTGTAGTTTTGGTTGTGCAATTATTTTCGTGGTGTAAATGATGTTTGCTATGGTTGTAGTGAATACAAAAGTTGTAGAAAATTTCATGATCTTGCTTGTGTTCAAATTGTAAGGTCATAGGCCAGATAGTGTAGGAGTTACATGACTTTTAAGTCTTCTGTCAGGTTTTGATTGTATTCTGAGCAGATCTAAAAGATGCTAGTGTTTGATCTAGTTAGGATTTGAATGAGCTTTTGGTGATAATAACAAAGTTGTAGATAATTCATGTATCTAGCTTCTGTTAAAATTTCATGGTATTTTGTCTTGTGGTTTGTGAGTGATGCCTGTTTAAAGTTGGGCTTCAGAAATGGCTGCTCTCTGTCAATTGTGGACCAGTGTCTGTAAATGGGTATATTTGACTTACTTAGCTGGAGAATCATGCTAAGATGATTAAATATGAATTGTAGAAAATGTCATAAGCTTTCTAGAATGTCTTGTTGCATGACTATTGGATTTGCATAACTCTAGTTATGATCCAAACATGAAGCTGTTGTTTCCAGTCCAGAAATAGACATATGATAGTTGTGGTTGTTTACTTCATGTGTTGCTAAGTGTGGCTTGTGCCCTTGTTGATGGTCAAGTTATGATACTTGTGACCTTGTAAAACCTATGTCATGCTTGATGTGCTTGCTCTCTATAGTTAGTTGTGTGATGTTAGTTAAATAGCTATTGGTGTCTATGTCTTGCATAATCTTGTGTTTGTCTTGAATGCTTATGTGATGCCTCTTGTATTACCATTCTTCATATTCATGCACTTGCATCTTGCATCTCATCTAGGTGCGCTAGATGAACCACATGAAGGACGTGATGTGGGAGCCGAACCCGAAGACGGTGTATGGTGGACCTATCCCGAAGGTGGAAGGACTAGACAAGTGCTAGGACGGGAGATGCCCACTTAGCGAGTGTCGTCTAACTAACACTGACTCAGTGTGGGATCCCAGGCAAGCCCCAGAGCATATTAAGCCTCTTAACTTTTGAAATGCAATTAAAGTATTATTGTTACATATATATTGTTGCATTAAGTTTAGGTGTTGGATGCAAACACTTGCTGCATTGGTTATCCAATCCTTTTCCAGATATTGATACCCTGAATCCTATGTAGCTCAGACTCGTGTAGTGCTTAGCCCTGCTTAAATGCGGTAGAAGTCAGGTGATTTCCTATCACCTGCGAGCTATAGGGATATACATATGGCACGGTTGGCTATATTTGCTATCATGGAAAAGAACCTGTCTTAATTTGAATTGAAGACCGGGCAGAGGCTTGCCGGTTTGTAGTGACTCCGTCTGTGTCGCTTAAGGACCGAATCTTGGAGCCTTTCCTGTTCATGTTGAACGCATGCCTCTCTCTTAGTTGGCCAGGTCTGGAGACCGACCACGAAGCCGAGTAGCTCAACTCAGGCCGGGAGTCGAAAAGTATAAAGTATGCCTCGGAAGGGAGCCGTAGGCGTGAGTCCAAGGGCATGTGATTTAAAAGTCCTGATCGTCCTGGCAGAAGGGTAATCCCTGAGAGTGCTGGCGCTAATCGAACCCGCGAATTTGGTTCCTGAGTTGTACCAAAGGTGACCCATGGCTACCCTTGCAAAGTATGCCAGGGTGAGAGTTAGGAATACCCCCTCAGCTGAGTTGTAATTCAATTCGAGTCGTCATCTCTCACCGGTTAGTGAGAACTTGACGGGCTTATCTTCAAAGTAGATACACTAAATAACATAATGGTTCAGGAATGATGGTATGATGATGACAGCCTTATTATACCTGCTATGGTTAATATTGTTTGCTCCTAATAAGTGAGTGCTCTAGTACAGGTGCTAATCTAGTGGACAAGTAAATGATGATAAACTTGATGCTAAGTTTAAATTGGTCACTATATTCATAAGCTCTTTTTTGCAACTGTGTCAAGCTAGCCCACCTCATAAGCCTTGCATGACCCTTGGTGTCCTTTATTTCTGGTTTTGACGGGTAAGTCTAGCTGAGTACCTTCTTGTACTCAGGGTTTATCTCCCACCTGTTGTAGATGACCAGTTCTACTTTGGTTGCTGCAAGTTTTGCCTTCTCCCGACTGGGGATGAAGACTAGACCGTTGGGTGCGGTCTCTCCTAGTTCTCATACCTAAAGATGCTTTTGGTGGGACATGACTAAGATCTGGCAATGTATTTGAAACTATGAAGTTATGTACTAAACTATGTTGCTTCTGCAAATTTGAACTTGGTTTGTAATATTTTATTTGAACTCTGATGGATGTAATCTGAATGCCACTTGTGAAATGTTGTAACGAATAATGTGTTGTGTTGAATCACTACGGTCTTGGTTTGTATGTCGGGAGTTATTTGAAATCCTTCGTGATTTCTGGACTACCGGGATTATGGGAGCTTAAGTACAGGAATTTGATCACTTCGGTGATTGTTTTTGTACTTACGTTCTTATAATTTGGTCGGTTCTGTTACAGCTGGCATCAGAGCAAGATTCGACACTAAACATGTCATTTGTGTATTTAAAACAAAAGTATTTGTGAAAATTCTAAATTAAATACTAAGTGTTGCTAGTGGTCATATCCTTTATGCCCAAATAAGGACTCTTAGGTGGCTTATTAAAGTACTAACTTGGGGGTTCCTACTTGTTTCTGTTTCGTTGTCCATATGGTGTGCTATTGTATGGATGCCATCTGCTTGGGTGGTAATGTATGGATCAAAATACCTCTATGCTTTGGTAAGTGGGAGTTGTGAGAGCATGACCGTCCAACCGTCGGTCTAGGGGAGAGTAGTTGTGGTTGCTCGCATACTTACATGTTCGATCATGTATCTATGAGAGTACTTAAGTGTGGGTATCTCTGTCGGGTAGCTGTGATACTAGAGTATATACATCGGGGGATGTATATATGAAGAGTATCTTAGTTTACTGCTTTCATTGTGTGCTTATTTATCTCTTGTGGGGATGGGTTGCAATGAATTTGCCTATAGGTACGCTAACCACGAATGCGTAGATTGAATGTAGCTGACGACTAGCTATATATCGAGAGAGTACGTGTTATGCCACCGACATAGAACGTGATTACCACCTTAGGCTGGCAATTTCGTGAGGACGAATAGGACGAGCATGCATCATGATTGTGCTTTGTGCATAAATATGCTTCCCTCACCTTGTTCTAATACTAAGTAACTTGTGATCAATGTGATGCTACTATCTTCCCTGTGTGAAGCTAGACAAAATGCCTTGTCCCATGCTGCTTGAATAGCTATGCTTGAAGGTAGTGTGTGATTAGTTTTGTCTTGTATGTTTGCTTCCAAAGGAAATAGATGACAAGTTATTAATTGGCAAAAACTCACCCCTTCAAAAACTAAATAGCTAAATGTAAGTAAAACTTGTTTTGTAGAGATATCCACCTACTCAGTAAAAAGGGAAATAAAAGATAACAGTACCTTACCACCATGTTCGCATGTTTGTGTGTAGTGGTGTTGTTGTAGGTGACTACTTGTTAGGTGTGAGCTTTGTGCTTAGTAATAGTCGCTTAAGCTAATCGAATTGAGTGTTTCGAAATGCTCGCTTAAGAACATGATATATGTGTGGATGCTCGTTATCTAGGTAGTGCCGTAGTTGTCACCCTTTTGTCCTCGGTAAGCATACGAGTGTGGAAGAGCGCTATCCTAGAATAGCGTCCAAGTTTTGATAATCTCATGGTTGTCGTTTCCAATTAAGTTCTCTCTTAAGAGCCTGAGCCTGTACACGTGGTGGCTAGCCCTTGAACGTTGCGCTATGAAGACCTTTATCCATGCCTTTGCTTGACCTTAGGTCCAAGATTAGTTCCCTTGAATGCTTGCATGTTTCATGGTTGTCCCGCTCCTTTGTGGGAAGACCCTGCTCAAAAATCCTTGTTGGACCTTATTGCTCTTTCTCCTACTGGTGAGCTAGTGAAACGCTAATCGCTATCTACCTTGGCTTTGGAACCTTTTCCTCGCAGATCATGTCATTGCTTTATCAACTCAATCCCTAGTCAGTGTAATGGCTCTATCCCTCGAATCTCATTTATTTTGCCTCCAACCCTTTCAAGTCTCTGGATGTTTATCAATCTTGATCTCATGTTGCTACTCGACAAGACCAAATCTCATGTTAATCTTTATCTGGTAATCACTTGGGTGGACACAAGACGTATATGGAAATTAGCAAGAGTCTCCTGCTTAGTTGCCTTCGGCAATTAGGCTATATTCTTTTGCGCTGTGTTTTGATCTTCTAATCGCCTCCTTGTTGATTCCTAACCTTGTGAGTATCCTTGTTTGATATCCCTCTTTTACACAATGCTTGTTCTAACAATCTAATTGGTGCCACTATAAATTTCACTATTGGTTGTATGTTCAGTAATGGTGCCATGATTAGCGATCTATGGTGCTGCAACGGAACCTAGGGCCTCCTTGTGGGTGGCCGACGCATGGTTGTGCTACTGGGTGCGCGCTGGTATCGAGGTTTCTAGTCATAATCCATTGCAGAACTGCACCGATATGTTATTTTCATGTGAGCTCTTCCTTGGTTATCTCTCCATATCTAATCGGAAGATCCTTATATTTGACCAAAAGTAATAGAGCGTCCTTCTGAAGTCATCTAGAGGACAACCTTTGAAGAATAGGTCACTGACAGGAACATAAACAGACTGCAAGAGATGATAGACAAGTGACCCTACTTGACTGTCCCTATAATGACATCGGTCATCTAATGAGCAACTTATGTCATCCATGTTGGATCAGAAAGGCGCACAACACTTAATGTTGGATAAGTTGTTAGTTAGATAAGAATACGTCACATTATGATTATGAACTGGCTATCCAAGTCTTGATCATTAGGTGCATGCGGAGTGCACAGTCGAGATCAACCATCTCTAGTGTGACCCCTTGCCTACTGACTTCGATGGCGACCATCTGTTATGCGTCAATCACAACTAGGTGGGCAAGAGTGAAGGTTTAGAACTTTTAGCGTTGAGAGACAACTGATTAGTTACTAGTAGAAAGCTTAACCTTCGGCTAGGTGACAACCTTTTGCTAATTATGAAGGCTAGATCTCACATAACAATGTTAAGCAAATGAACAGCAAAGCCGGTCATCGATGCAAGTACTACTTCCTTCTCCAAGCCTCGCTAACATCCTTCTGCATCAATGGTTCTCCAATGCTGACATGCCTAAGGCGTCTTCCATGTGTTTTACCCAAGGGGTTGCCTCAGATACAACTCAAATAACTGTTGCCGCTTGGATACGAGAATTCCCTTAAATAATGGTCGTCGAAAACGCTAAGTCAACAGAGTCAGCTATCACATTCACCGCTCACTCAACGGACTCAGGTAATACCGTATTGTTATCATAGAAAGAGCACTGCACACATGGAACATTATGTAGCTTTCCATCAGTTGACATATGAGTGATTGCACCGCTACAACCAGTTTGGATATTGGTTAACTAGCTTCTCATACCCTCAAAGGATGTTTACCCCGTATATGATCACATCCTTTACGAGAAGTTGTGCTCAAGCCACTTTAGTAGAAAACTGCTTTTCAAACCTTGGGAACAAATATAGCACCGTTGCAAGGAATATCCGTCAACAGACTGTGGTCTAGTGCAAAGTCCATATGTCTATGCTATATCCACTAGGGAAGTAGATGTTGCAAGTATTTAGTCTACGCTTGAATCACTCTTCATACATCGAGGACGAAGTACGTAGGACAGTGATATCTTGGATTCCTTCCAATGTAACAATGCTTTATGGACGCCAATGAAGGAAATTCTTTAGACAACAACTTACGACAAAGAGCAAGTATCAGAAAGTGTCATGACCAAATTAGCCTCTCTGATACTCCGAAGTTAAGTAGCCTAATGCTATCACTGATGTTGGAAACTGGATGACAAGTTTCTCTTCCCTTAAAAGTCTTTCGCACCGAATCTCGGGACGCGATTCCTTTAAGGGGGGAAGGCTGTAACACCCCAGGTGTTTGTCACTAGTTAAGCTATGGGTTTGAGCTCAAACATGATAGATTAAGTGACGATGAAGATGTCAAGGTCAAACCTATGGAAATGAGCCCCAACCTAAACTCGGATATTGCACCCTTGCTTTACATATAGGCCCTTTTAAAGATATATGCTTGGCTGGTGTTATTGGAATATCTTCATGTGTCTCACATCAATACCCATCTATATGGATCACTGGAAAAGTTTCATGAAGTTTGGAATCAAAAAGTCACATGAAATGATAAGGTATATCCTTATTGGAATGACTTTACTAAGTGCTTGAATTGCACTATTAAGTGAATGGAAATGTAGGTCATCAACCAAACCTTGCAACCTTGCCCAAATGACTCTAATTGAACTCTAGAACAAAAGTCATGAAGGGTTCATGTTGAGCAGAAGTCAAGAAAATGCCTCAATCGGTCAATAACTCTAATTTAAACTTTACAATGACGATGCTTTGACCTATGTTGACCAACCACTTACAGTGCTTGCATGGAGTTGCACCTTAAATAAAAGTTGAAGATTGAGTACAGTAGAACAAACTTTGTTTATGGAACAAGAGCCAGATCAACTTGGAACTAAGTCAAACAGAGGCTCGAAAATTGAATCAGCGGCTGTTTTCAGACTTAGAATTTTTCTAAGTCTGGAATTCATCGTCGTCGCCATTGGCGTCTCGCGTTCTCCGAAATTCGTTAAGCAACTTGAGTTGGTCCAAATATAAAAGTTGAAGGTTATATTATGGAGAAGAGCATGCAAAAAGTTGGAACCTATTTGGCTTCGTGTTGATGGTTAATTCTGAGTTTTTCCTAATCACCATCGTCACGCTGACAAACCAAAGTTAGGAGCACGTTATCTGCTAAACCATAACCCTAATGACCCTGAACCCTTAAGTAAAGTTAAAGAGCATCAGGTGTAGACCAAACTTCATTTTTGGCCCATGGATCAATTCGGACCCGAGCCGGCCCAAAACGGCGTCCCACCTTCCTCACTCCATCGCTCGCCAGGTGTTCGCGGAAATGCCACCACGGCTGCCGCGTGGCCTGTGCATGGCGACCATGCGTGAGCGCGCTCCCACCATTGCAGCGCGCCGCTGCCGCATGGTATGCCCCTGTCGCGTCCCTGCGCCCTCCTGGAGTGAAAGCCGAGCGGCCCTCGCCTCCTCTCTCGCCTTCCCATCGCCCCTCTCGCTCCGACCGCACGCCTGCTCGCGTGCCAGAGCGCGGCCGCCATGGCCGCCACTGCTCCTTCTCTAGCAGCCCTCTAGCGTCGCCACCGAGAATGCCTATGGCTCCGCGACCGCCTCCCCAAGCCCTAGATGGAGCCGTGAACCATAGTGCGCTTGCCGGCACCGAAGCCGCCGCTACCGGCAATGCCCTGGCGCTACTCAGCTGCGGCGCTGCTGCTAACTGCAGCGTGGCTGGACTGGGCCAAGCGCGGCCACGGCTGGCTGCGGCCAAGCCCAGCGCGTCACCCCTCTGTGGCCGCCGACGCCCCCTCCAGCCGGCCGAGTCGGCCGCCGGTCGGCCACAGAGCTGTGCTCTGCGACCGTTCTATGTGATAGAGAAGGAAGGACCTTGCGCTCGAATAAGGAAGAAGAGAGGGGGTTAAGTGAAGAAGTTGTGACTCATGTGAATAGTGCTCATGAGGACCTTTTCAGTGGAGTTTCATTTGTGTTTACTGCAGGGACCCCGATGCAAGTTTACATTCCTTTTCTTTTGATTTTTACAGATTTGAATGATGAACTTTGAAAATTCGTATTAATTAGTAGAAAAATCCTAAAATAACACATGAGGACTTTTTGGAATCCTTGAGAAATTATCTATGCATTAGATCTATAGTATGGCATGCTTTAGTTTTAAGTTTCTGCTGTAAAAATGGATTTATGAAGGTTAGGGTTTGAATGCTAGTCTTACTTGTCTTTTTCATAACTATTGTATTATTGCTCAATTAAATGTAACATTTTTATGGCATGCTACATATGTGATGTTAAATGTCTAGTAAAAATTTCAGGATTTTACGCTTGATAGTTTAACATCTATAAAAATAACAAATGGCATGTGTTGCTTTGCTCCTATTCTGAATAGTCCTGCATGTTTGGATTAATTGGCTTAGTTAAGTTATGAATCATGACTTTATGATAATACATGAGTTGTAGTACTTTTATTAAGATTTTCAAAAATCTAAATATCATGATTTTTGGTTAAGTAGATCTTGAGTTATACTTGCTTAAATCTCTGTGGCCGTTTCTGCCCAAACCCAGAGAGGGTTTCCTTGTTATTACTGTGGAGCCTTCTTAATTGTAGAATTAGCTTGAGGTGTTTACAACAAAGTTGTTTATAATTTGATAAGATTTCTAAAAAGTCTAGAACCACATTTATTGGACATGTATAACTCCATTTATAGCTGTTTAAAGTGGCACGTCAGTTTCTGTCTATGTTTTGAATAGAGATGCAATTATTGGATTAATTGACCCTTCTAACTGTAGAATCATCTTACTATGAGAATAAGAAAGTTGTAGGTAACTTCCTAGTCTTTTCAAAAAGTTATGGTTCATGTTTCTTGGAGGTCTAGAACTCCAGTTGTCCTTCTCTGAAGTTCTTATCAGTTTTCTGTACCACTGCTGTTCGGTTGCAATTGCAGTTTTGCTTGTGCAATTATTTTCGTGGTGTAAATGATGTTTGCTATGGTTGTAGTGAATACAAAAGTTGTAGCAAATTTCATGATCTTGCTTGTGTTCAAATTGTAAGGTCATAGGCCAGATAGTGTAGGCGTTACATGACTTTTAAGTGTTCTGTCAGGTTTTGATTGTATTCTGAGCAGATCTGAAAGATGCTAGTGTTTGATCTAGTTAGGATTTGAATGAGCTTTTGGTGATAATAACAAAGTTGTAGATAATTCATGTATCTAGCTTTTGTTAAAATTTCATGGTATTTTGTCTTGTGGTTTGTGAGTGATGCCTGTTTAAAGTTGGGCTTCAGAAATGGCTGCTCTCTGTCAATTGTGGACCAGTGTCTGTAAATGGGTATATTTGACTTACTTAGCTGGAGAATCATGCTAAGATGATTAAATATGAATTGTAGAAAATGTCATAAGCTTTCCATAATGTCTTGTTGCATGACTATTGGATTTGCATAACTCTAGTTATGATCCAAACATGAAGCTGTTGTTTCCAGTCCAGAAATAGACATATGCTAGTTGTGGTTGTTTACTTCATGTGTTGCTAAGTGTGGCTTGTGCCCTTGTTGATGGTCAAGTTATGATACTTGTGACCTTGTAAAACCTATGTCATGCTTGATGTGCTTTCTCTCTATAGTTAGTTGTGTGATGTTAGTTAAATAGCTATTGGTGTCTATGTCTTGCATAATCTTGTGTTTGTCTTGAATGCTTATGTGATGCCTCTTGTATTACCATTCTTCATATTCATGCACTTGCATCTTGCATCTCATCTAGGTGCGCTAGATGAACCACGTGAAGGACGTGATGTGGGAGCCAAACCCGAAGACGGTGTATGGTGGACCTATCCCGAAGGTGGAAAGACTAGACAAGTGCTAGGACGGGAGATGCCCACTTAGCGAGTGTCGTCTAACTAACACTGACTCAGTGTGGGATCCCAGGCAAGCCCCAGAGCATATTAAGCCTCTTAACTTCTGAAATGCAATTAAAGTATTATTGTTACATATATATTGTTGCATTAAGTTTAGGTGTTGGATGCAAACACTTGCTGCATTGGTTATCCAATCCTTGTCCAGATATTGATACCCTGAATCCTATGTAGCTCAGGCTCGTGTAGTGCTTAGCCCTACTTAAATGCAGTAGAAGTCAGGTGATTTCCTATCACCTGCGAGCTGTAGGGATATACATATGGCACGGTTGGCTATATTTGCTATCGTGGAAAAGAACCTGTCTTAATTTGAATTGAAGACCGGGCGGAGGCTTGCTGGTTTGTAGTGACTCCGTCTGTGTCGCTTAAGGACTGAATCTTGGAGCCTTTCCTGTTCATGTTGAACGCATGCCTCTCTCTTAGTTGGCCGGGTCTGGAGACCGACCACGAAGCCGAGTAGCTCAACTCAGGCCGGGAGTCGATAAGTATAAAGTACGCCTCGGAAGGGACCCATAGGCGTGAGTCCCAAGGGCAGGTGATTTAAAAGTCCTGATCATCCTAGCAGAAGGGTAATCCCTGAGAGTGCTGGCGCTGATCGAACCCACGAATTTGGTTCCTAAGTTGTTCCAATGGTGACCCACGGCTACCCTTGCCAAGTATGCCAGGGTGAGAGTTAGGAATACCCCCTCAGCTGAGTTGTAATTTGATTCGAGTCGCCATCTCTCACCGGTTAGTGAGAACTTGACGGGCTTATCTCAAAAGTAGATACACTAAATAACATAATGGTTCAGGAATGATGGTATGATGATGACAGCCTTATTATACCTGCTATGGTTAATATTGTTTGCTCCTAATAAGTGAGTGCTCTAGTACAGGTGCTAATCTAGTGGACAGGTAAATGATGATAAACTTGATGCTAAGTTTAAATTGGTCACTATATTCATAAGCTCTTTTATGCAACTGTGTCAAGCTAGCCCACCTCATAAGCCTTGCATGACCCTTGGTGTCCTTTATTTCTAGTTTTGATGGGTAAGTCTAGCTGAGTACCTTCTCGTACTCAGGGTTTATCTTCCACCTGTTGCAGATGACCAGTTCTACTTTGGTTGCTGCAAGTATTGCCTTCTCCCGGCTGGGGATGAAGACTAGACCATTGGGCGCAGTCTCTCCTAGTTCTCATACCTGAAGATGCTTTTGGTGGGACATGACTAAGATCTGACAATGTATTTGAAACTATGAAGTTATGTACTAAACTATGTTGCTTCCACAAATTTGAACTTGGTTTGTAATATTTTATTTGAACTCTAATGGATGTAATCCGAATGCCACTTGTGAAATGTTGTAACAAATGATGTGTTGTGTTGAATCACTACGGTCTTGGTTTGTATGTCGGGAGTTGTTTAAAATCCTTCGTGATTTCCAGACTATCGGGATTATGGGAGCTTAAGTACAGGAATTTGATCACTTTGGTGATTGTTTTTGTACTTACGTTCTTATAATTTGGTCGGTTCTGTTACACCATGCTAACTATCCATAACACAGAGCATGGCTCGTGCACATGTAGGAGCAAAGTCAAGGTCAAGGCCATTTCTCGGTGCCGCGAGTTAGAACGTGGTTGGTCGGCGCGTTGAGTGGAGAATATCTTTAAGATATTATGCATGGAGAATTGGCGAAGAACGAATAGAGCGTTGTGGAGACATTTGATTATCGAGAGTAACCGGAGAAATAAAAATTGGAGAAACATGGCGAGGAGAAAGTTGTATTAAATATGAAAGGGTACTTATCTTTAGTCTGGTTGGTGGCGTATGATGTTATTGGGTCGGCGTCGATGAAATTGCCTGGCCCTCGAGCTTGCCGACCTGTCATCATGGTGGCGGTCGTGGTCGTCATAGTGCCGTTTTTTGAGGTGATCATCATTACGACGTGGTAGGCGGTCGGAGCGAGTAGTTCAGGTGACGTCGTCCTTGGGCAAACCAGATTCAGGGAGATTGTTGACGTAGCCACATTCAATGACTTGAACGGCTCACTTGGCTGCTTGATGCAGTCAGACGGGTGCGTGGAGTCATAGTCGAACGGGCGTAATCGGAGCCTTGGAGTCCATCCGCGTGGGAAGGCGAAGTCCGTGTGGCGGTGTCCGACCAAGGCGAGGCATAGTCCGAGGTCTTTCTCCTACATACATGCATGGTGATCCTGATGGGATCTTGTTGTTTGGGCGCTTGGGCCAAACTTCAGCATGTAGCATGTCGTGCCATGTATATGCTCCATAGTTTGAATAGATCTTTGTTTTCTTGTGTCATTATGCACAACTTTGAAAATTATGCATCTAAACAACTTGACCGGGATGGAATTGGTAAGAACTTGAGTCGGACGACCGCTATTCTTGGGAGAGACAGAGTCAAACTTGGTCAGAGACAAGTCAGAGCCAGATTCGATCAAGGCGGACTATCGACCGATCTACCAAAATTCCAATCCATAATGCACACGTACATGCACGGAAGCCTGATTCCTACATGCCTTGTAGATGCGTTCGTCCCTTGCTTGTTTGCTCGATCAATCTGGATGTCATGATCCGCGTGTGCAGCAAATTGATCTTGAGAGGGCAACAGCAGACGAGTTGAAGACTGGAGCCGCACGGTGATGATCTTAGCTCAATCTGGCATGCAGCCATGAGATGTTTTGGGATGCTGAGTCTGAGATCATTGGCGATGGAAGGATATCTCGATTCAAGATGTCGAGAGACACCAAGTCGCTGCCGACATTGTTGGTCCTGAGGTATGCCATCTGGTTTGCCAGGGGATCAGCATGCACAACCCTACCTATCGTGCCAACTGTTGACTAAAGATGCTCGGTAGTCCACCGATAGGTATGCCCACGATAGTAGATCGATTGGTAGAAGTGCACGAGATTAGGAACCAGATGGTAACAGAGACACAAGGCACAAGATTTATACAGGTTCAGGCCATTAGCTCGACGTAAACCCTACATCCTATGCTATGTTGGTTTGTATTGCTGGAATACGAGATGAGATGTGGGATGTGGGATGCCAACTAGGGGATCCCTGCTCCTCCTTATATACTCTAGAGGGGTAGGGTTACAAGAAAAGTATCCTAGTCGACTATATGGTAGGTGTTACAATATCTATAGTATATCCAATCAGATCTTCTAGATGCCTTGCGGTGTACGCCGAGCAGTGCCATGCGCCACAAGTCTTGATGTTGTGGGCTAGACCAGACCGTGCAGTCTATGCCCCTTGTCGTGGGTACCTAGGGTTATACTCCCCACAGTAAGCCGTCTAGAGGAAACACAAAGTGAATCTAGGGATGGAAATCACTTGTGAGTGTGTTTCATGGCTTCCAACCCTATCAACTATCCAAGGATGGAAATCACTTGGTGGGGTTAGCTAAACCCCCTAAGGTCATTCGATCCTAGGGTTTGGTCCCACTTTCTTAATTTCTTGCTTCATGTAGAGAAAGTACTCCAATACAAGCGAAACTTGTTATTTGTTGAAATTTGCTCATGACATGTTCATTTCTTTTTATTCTAATGCATGCTGAAGGTGTTTTCAAGATGTAAACCCGTATCATTTTCACCATCAACAAGCTCGCCAAAGCTTAACCTTTGCTTGTCTTGAGCAGACTAAAACTTAGCCTCCATGGATCAGGAGTTGCTTCTAAAAGGGACTATGACGCCTAAGAGGGGGGTGAATTAGGCAACTTAAAAATCTACTCTAAACAATGGTCTCTAATTTCACCTTAGCAAAACCTATGCAAGAAAATAATCTATCTAAATGTGCAACTACGGTTTTGCTAATGTGTTGTTATCTCTACCGCAAAAAAGCCTTGCAACCTAGTGAAAGGTCCTAGTATGGCTAGAGGGGGGGTGAATAGCCTATTTAAAAATCTACAAATCAACTAGAGCAATTTGATTAGTATGACAAATAGCGTAATGCAAACTTGCTCTAGCTCTACAAGGGTTGCAAGCCACCTATCCAACAATTCTAGTTGCAATGATTACTTAGGCACACAAACTTGCTATTCTCAAGAGCTCAACTAGATGAATGTAAACAACAAGGCAAGCTCTCAATTCTAATTACTCTAAAGAGCTTGTATCAACTAGTTTGCAAGAATGTAATCAAGTAAGTAGGGTGATTATACCACCGTGTAGGGGATGAACCAATCACAAGATGAAGATCAAACCAATCACCGGGAGAATGCAAATGACAAGAGACAATCGATTTTCTCCTGAGGTTCACGTGCTTGCCAACACGCTACGTCCCCGTTGTGTCGACCAACACTTGGTGGTTCGGCGGCTAAGATGTGTTTCACAAACCTCGTCCACACGATAGGACACCGCAAGAACCGACCCACAAGTGAGGTAGCTCAATGACACGAGCAATTTACTAGAGTTACCTTTCGGCACTCCACCGGGGAAGGTACAACTCCCCTCACAATCACCGAAGGCGGCCACGAACAATCACCAACTCATGCCGATCCTTCACCGCTGCTCCAACCATCTAGGTGGTGGCAACCACCAAGAGTAACAAGCGAAATCCGTAGCGCAACACGAATACCAAGTGCCTCTAGATGCAATCACTCAAGTAATGCACTTGGATTCTCTCCTAATCTCACAATGATGATGGATCAATGATGGAGATGAGTGGGAGGGCTTTGGCTAAGCTCACAAGGTTGCTATGTCAATGAAAATGTGCAAAGGTGTTCCCTTGAGCCGGCCATGGGGCTATAAATAGAGCCCCCATCAAATAGAGTCGTTATACCCCTTCACTAGGCAAAACACGCTCTGACCGGACGCTCCGGTCATACTGACCGGACGCTGGCCCTCAGCGTCTGGTCACCCGATGGACGCTATGTGTCACCAGCTTCAAACGCTGTTCGTCAGATTTCAACGGCTACGAAGCTGACCGGACGCTCCGGTAAAACTGACCGGACGCTGAAGCCCCAGCGTCCGGTCGTTTCTAGTAAGCTCCCCGAGGCATATTTTTTCGACCGGACGCGTTCGGTCCACCTTGACCGGACACAGACCAGCGTCCAGTGCAATACCCTCGGCACTGTGTAGACCCATCAGTTTGACCATACGCAGAAACCAGCGTCTGGTGCATGTCTGGTCCAGCGTCCGGTGCAACACCGAAACTGGCGACCTCTCTGCCAGCTCAACCGGACGCAGCCTTTCAGCGTCCGGTCGTTGAGTGACCCAGTGTTCGGTCAGTAGACCGACGCCAGCAACATTTCGACCAACTCCATTTCAACTCTAACTTCTTCACCCTTGCTCAAATGTGTCAACCACTAAGAATTTGCATCCGGTGCAATAGAAAATAGGCATTTTATTTTCTCGAAAGCGCCGAATCCCGCCTCGCAAGCTCGGTGGGAGGGAGAGAGGGACCCAAACCCATCTCAACCCTGCAAACACCACCTCCTTTGTAAATGCACCAACACCACCAAGTGTATCACCTTGTGCACAAGTGTTAGCATATTTTCACAAACATTTTCAAGGGTGTTAGCACTCCACTAGATCCTAAATGCATATGCAGTGAGTTAGAGCATCTAGTGGCACTTTGATAACCGCATTCCGATACGAGTTTCACTCCTCTTAATAGTACGGCTATCTATCCTAAATGTGATCACACTCACTAAGTGTCTTGATCACTAAAACAAAATGGCTCCTACATTTTATACCTTTGCCTTGAGCCTTTTGTTTTTTTCTTTCTTCTTTTCCATGTTCAAGCATTTGATCATCACCATGCTATCACCATTGTCATGATCTTCGTCATTGCTTCATCACTTGGAGTAATGCTACCTATCTCATAATCACTTTGATAAACTAGGTTAGCACTTAGGGTTTCATCAATTAACCAAAACCAAACTAGAGCTTTCACCTAGGTTCCAACCCTATCAACTATCCTATCACCTAAGCTAGGAAAGTAAAGCACACAAGCTAGGTAACAAAGTAAATGCGGAAGGTAAAGATGAGGTCGAGATGCAAACTCCCATCAATGACTCTGGTATTTTTACCAAGGTATCGAGAAGCGCTCAAGCATCCCCCTAGTCCTCGTTGGAGCCCCTCGCAAGGAATCCCTCGCAAGAGCCAAGCTCCCAGTTGGGTAACTCCATGGATAGCCCTGGGCCTTCCCCACATGTAAGTGGGTCTCCAGTGTGCCTTCCGGCAAACCTCTCCTAGACCGCTCCCCCCGTCTTCACTATCAAGCTTCTGGCCGAACCGTTGCGGGCCTTGTTCCCTTCGGTACACCATGGCGCCCACACCATAAACACAGTTGGTGCGATCTCACAAGACTACAAGCCCCTCCCTCCGATGTACAACAATGGTGCGCGCAAGCACCGAGTGATAAGAGGTGTGCAAACCTCACTAAACACTAGCCCTAAACCTAGAGCAAGCGCATAAGCGATGGTCTAATCAACCTAAGCACCTACGCTAATCATCTAATGAATCACTAAGTACTATGCAAGTGGAGATCACTAAAGTGGTGTAACAACACCCTTGGTATGTTTCCTCAGCTCTCCACACCTCAAATGGCTGGTTGGGGGGTCTATTTATAAGTTCCATGAAGAAAGTAGTCATTGGGAATGAAACCCATCTTTCTGCCATTGAGCGGATGCGCAGGTCGTCCTGATCAGAAGCGTCTGGTCGTCTCGACCATTGAAGCCAACCGTTGGCGCTCATTGTTGATCAGATTCTCTAGCGAGTCCAGTCGCTTACCATCTAACATGTCCGGTCAACATTTCGCTGCTCTGGAACCTCTCTAGACTCGATCGGACACCACTACTTAGTGCGTCTGGTCATCCATAGTTGCTATGTCTAGTCCCACTGAGTTGTTGCCATGTTAATGAACCATGAAGTCCGTGCTTCCGATCACTGCCTCGCTCAGCATCCGGTCGCTGCTACTGACACCTACTGTTGCTGAGTAACTTATCAGACGCGTCCTGTCCTCATAAGGGCCATGTCCGGTCACCTCTACCGAGCTCGTTTCTTTGCCATCTTGTGTCCAGCTTGGTTTCTATCTCTCGTACTTGGACTTTGCTTGGTTTCTTGGGTCTTCTATTGTGCTTCTAGGGTCTTGCTTGAGGTATTGATCATCGAATCATTACATCACCTTCGTCCAAGTCACGTCTTGCACCCTATTGAACTACAAAACAATTACTTGCAAATTCATTAGTCCAATTTGGTTGTGTTGGTCATCAAACACCAAAATCCAAAGTAAATGGGCCTAGGGTCCATTTTCCTTACAATCTCCCCCTTTTTGGTGATTGATGACAACACAACCAAATCCAGCAAATAATAAAATTTTTGGAATTTAAAAACTATCTATTTGCTAGGATGCAATGCAAAGGGCAAGGTTGTATGATGCTAAAAGATACCACATGTAAACATCTTTGGAAACTTATGTTGCCCTTGCAAATGTCCCCATGTGGCATTATGGATTTAAGCCTCCCCCTAACTCTATAATCCACCATCCTCCCTTTCTCGGACCATTACCACTTGTAAATTGTTATGCTCGGGCTTGCTTTTGGTCCTACAAATTCTCCCCTTTGGAATCAAACACTAAAAAGGAAGACATTAGTAGCACAAGTGAGGGTCAAATTTTGTGATCCTTTAAATGTGGAGTGGAATAGATCACAAAACTTGACTCTCACATTACATAGACTAAGCTTCCCCTAAAAATATGCATACATATGGTGGAAGGCAAAGCATATGCATAATTGGCAAATTATTGCTCAAGGGAGTTTAATCTATATAATGCATGGAGAAAGCATATAAATACCAAATTGAAATCAACATGATGATATCGGTTTAGAAATATCACATGTAGAAACCAATTTGATTGACACCGCTTGAAATGGGTGGTAATCATTTGAAGTTTGATGCTTATCTCTAGGGACTCCATTTTCCTTACAATGAGACTACTACACACATGATAGGCCTGAAAGGGTGTTAGTCTCAAAGCATCTAACTTGTAGAGTAACCTCCCCCTAAATTTGAGCCACAAGTATGGAATACTTGTAGGAGACATGCACATTGATTTTGGAATAAAAAATACCACTTGAAAAATGACATCACATGAATGTGAGAATCATTTTCAAAAATGATATTTGGGGGAAATTATCTATAATTTGGACTTTGGCACATATTAGATAAATAATTGTAAAACAAGCTATGTGTCGTGCTCCTATGCAATTTAAACCATGTAGGTTTGCTTCAAGGGTAAGAGTGATACCAATCAAGCCTACCATAAGATATACCTAGTGTATGCATGACAAAAGATTAAACATGCAAATGCAAATCTAGGCATGAAAAGGAACTAGATGCTAATTGAGATTGCAAGAAATTAAATCTAGTTACCTAACATGGGGAGGGGAATTTGGGTCCATAGTATTCACTAACACACTTGACAATTACCTTGACCATCATGATGCACCCCATGAAATGCACCCAAATTATGCCAAGTCTCTAAATTCCATGAAGTCCATCGGGCTTCTCACTTCCCCTTCAGGACCCAAACCTTCTTGGTTCTCTTCATGTTAGAAATGATCTCCTTTGGCACCCAAATGTGTTTGGCCCCTTTGTTGGCTTGCTTGTTCACCTTGATGGCCACCACCTTGTCATTCTTTCTCTTCTTTCAAGAGGTAAGGTGTGGAGGCCTTCTTATCCACCTTGTTGGTGTAGGTGTTGGAGAGCTTGCTTGTTTGCTTTTTGTTTTTCTCTTTCTTCTTAGCTCCTCCTTCATTCTTTACCTTGCACTCATAGGACTTGTGGCCTTACTTGTGGCACACATAACAAACCATGGTTTGTCCTTCATCAAGCTTCTTCACTCCCTTGATGGTGTTAACTTGATGAAGTTGGGTTTGCTCCTTCTTGCCTTTCATTTGAGTCAAATCCTTGGTGAGGCAAGCCACTTCTTGCTTGAGTTGCTCATTCTCCAATGCGACCTCTTGTGTGCATGTTTCTACAACAACTTTCTCAACACAAACTTAGTTGCACAAGGGTGAGTCTAAACATAAATCATTGCAAGAAGTAGAGGCATCCTTTTTAGGCATGTCAAAGATTGAACTTTTATTTTTAGATGCCTCGGTGGGGGTAGTACCGACGGCTTCAAAATTAGCAACTTTATTAGTTAGCTCATCACAATGTTTGCACATGGTTTCCATTTTAGCACGCAAACTTTTATAGGCATCTTGTGAGCTAGCTAACTTTTCTTTTAATTTTTTATTTTTCATTACAAGTTGCTCATCATTGATTGTGCATGCATTTGTTGATACACTGCCTCAAGTTGCTCAATTTTAGTAGATAGTTCAATATTTAGATTAGCAAATGTCTCATTGTTCAAGCAAGGTTTTATATGCTTCTTGTGAACTATCTAGCTTTTCTTGCAAAAAATTTAACTTCTTTTATTGACTAGTGCAACTTTTAGCATATTTAAGATTTTCTTGCACAAGTTGCTCATAAGAAGGTAGCTCATCATCACTATCACAAGTTGCTCCAGCGACTTCACCTTTCCGCCCAATTCTGAAAGAAGGGCGACAAACTCAGAAATAGGCTGAAGGAAGAAACCAACACAACGAAAAATAGAAAAGGTACGTACCGACGTGAAAGTTCTCAAGGGTGGAGAATTCCTCCGCCTGCCGGCCCACCTACTCGTGCAGCCAGGCGCTCACCTCCTCTGTCCCCATCACCCAGCCCCGAAGCGCGAGCACTTCCCGGTCTGCCTCCGACCGGCCCTTCCGCTCCAACTCCAGGGCCTTCCGCGCCAACTCCAGGGCATTCCGCTCTGACACCAAGGTGCTTCGATCTAGCTCAAGGGTCTCCAGGGATTTCTGGAGTGCCGCCTTGGTGTCCGCTAGGGATGTCTGCAACCCCACCTTGGTCTTCGCCTGGCGGGCCTTCACCGCCTCAAGCCCTCGCTCGGTGGTGGTCGCCCGCTCTGCTACACGCTGCCCCTCCACCCATGCCATGGTCGCCTCGGCCACCTGGTCCTAGGACTCATGGTGAGCGGACTCTAGCTGACGCTCAAGCTCAGCCACCCGGGCATGCTCCATCTAGAGGAAGCGGGACTTACGGGATGACATCTCCTTTAGACCCTATGAAAAACAAGCATGCTGAGGCAACCAACAAGAGATTCAGAGGTCAAGGACAAATATAGGAAACTCACCTCTATAGTGAGCTGCAGGTCGACCTTGACTAACTTCTAGGCAGACTTAACTCGCTCCTGGGTGTCCCTGAGCTTCGTGGATAGGTTGGCGAGTTCAAACACCATGGCGAGTCCTTTCCCCCAAGGATGTCCCAAAGCTGACACTCTTGGGAATCCTGAAGGACGAACTGCACCTTTGCTAGGTCCTCAAGGAAGGGCCACTCTAGGTCACCCTCCGGTAGCCAATCGGAGGGCCCAGCCTCCAACTAGACCACCGCCAGCTACCGCGATGATACCGGCAGCTCCACCATGTCATCAGCCTCGTTGTCGGATGGGATATCCACAACCTTAGTTGTGTGGGCCGCCGCTAGGCGTTTCGACTCTATCCTGGCCACATCTCCCTCGATGCCTTCGGCTCCAACCACGAGGGTGAGCCATGTACCCCTCCACCCGATGAGGCAGGGAGCTCGGTCTCCCTCTCCTCTTCCACTGTAGCTGGTGGAGGAGGGGCGACGAGAGTTATCTCTGACGCAACCTCCGCCGTCAGCATCGGGATCACCGCCAATGCCGACGCCGCTGCTGCCATCGTACCAGCAACCGACCCGGGGGGCTCCACCCCTAGAAGGGAAGGGTTCGCTGCCGCCACCTTGTTCCCCCCACCGCTTGCCATGACACGCTGCAAGGTAGGCCTCCAAGTCTCCTACATGAGAGTTGGGGCAATGCTCAACCCCGTCATCACCCAGCCACTAACAAAAAAGTGCATGTAAGTCACACTCCGAAAAGGATCAACAGCAAAAGATAAAAAAGAAACGAAGAAAAACATACCAGGAGGTAAGCGACATGACCCTAAAGGCAAGACCCAACATTGATGGGCCTGTAGGGCAAGGACCGCTCCTAGGCTATGACCCGCGCCCCCTCACTTTAGCCAGGGGCGGAGTCGTCCCAACCGGCTCCTGCCTAGCCTGCGCATCGCCACGACCCTTAGCTTGGGACTCCCTGACCGGAGCAGCAGGTCGAGCATCCTCCGGCTATGAGTCGCATGCTGGCGCTAGACCCGGCAACACACGGGTGCTAGTCCACTCCTCTAACCGCCTGGCTTGCTCGGCCATGTCCGCGGTAGGCGGCAACAAGACCGGCGATGCCACCAAGGGGCACGGTGATCGTGTCTGCTTCGTCTACCGTTTGCCGATGGTGTCTGTGCTCGCCACATGCTTCCTTGGCACGGGAACCACCACGCGCCTCTCCGCCTCCTGCTCATCACCAGCGAATATCGCCGTAGGGTCGTGACGCTCCACTGAGGTCACAACGACCTCCTGACTTTCCTCCTCAGAGAAAACCATGTCATCCACATCTGTGGGATATTCTGACATGAGCTTCAACTCGACGTCACTCCTACATTCCCCAGCCTTCACGCACCAGGCAATCTCCTGCTCCTTCTCTTGCTTCCGCTGAACCTCCTTGGTTCTCTTCCTCTACCTAGCATCCGCCGCCTCCTTCTAGGTGGCCTACCGAGCCCTTGGGAAGGTGCGGCCAGGACTTGTAAACTCCAAGCCCCTACAAAATGGGTGGCTCGAAATAAAAAAAAGGAAAGCAGAGCACAGAAAGCATGGGCTAAATAGAAGGGAGCATACCAGTCTAGACATAATCACAGAGTTGAAAGGTGCGGGCTTCCCATTGACCTTCTCTTTGGGCTTTAGCTGCAGCACCTGGCCAAGGTGACTCCAAACCTCATCGTCCGGCAGCTCCTCTGGCGACGCATGGTCTAGGTCCATCGGGTTGTTGTACTTCCACATCGATTGCGACCTCTCTGCCAATGGTGCAACCCAGCAATGGTAGAGGGTGTGGAACAGCCACACCCTGTCAAGGCCACCTTATGCTTCTCTTGATGGGCACAACCCCATGACCAACTATCCTGCTTCTCTAGCCTCCCATCGGTGAACACTGGGAACGGCGCCTCCGCCGAATTCCTGATATAAAACCACTCCCCATGCCACCCCTAGTTGGAGTCGTAGGAGATGTATGTGGGATACGAGCCTCCCACACTTGGTTTCCTCTGTAGGGCAAAACCCCCCCACCGGTGTGACCTCGGCCAGATTCCCCGCCATCAAAGCTCTCCTAGAGAATAGCCATCGGAAGAAGTCCACGTGCAGCTCCATCCTGAGGAAAGCCTCGCAGACGGTGATGAAGTCGGCAATCTACAGCACCCCATTAGATTAAGGTGCTGCAGCTCCAGACCCCACTCATTGAGGAGCCCACGCAAGAACCAGTGCATGGGGTATCCTAACCCACGCTCATGGAAGGTGAGAAAGGAAACCACCTCGTTAGGCCAAGGTTGCGGGAACTCCTGCCTCCTAGGAGCCCTCCAGTGCGCCACCTCCTTCGGCGGTAGAAACCCCTTCGTGGCAAAGGCCTTCAACACCGACTCCCTCACGGTGGATGACCTCCAGTCTGACATTTCGCTCCAGGATTGCAAAAGGATTTGTGAGTTTTTCTCTTCTCCCTCGCTCGCTCCCTTTTTTCCTAAAAACCACCGCGGCACTCAAGAACGCTCTCAGCGAGAACGAAAAGGAAAGAAGGCGGCAGATGAGGAATAGGTGAAAGAACAGGGCAAAAACCTTCTCCCTTCTCCTACTTAAGGAAAAAGGTACAACAGTTAGGGGACGGCGCACCGATTAGGAAAGATGAAACGGCGGAGCGAAAAACCCTCTGTCTTTACCATTTAATGCAGATGAGACGCGCCTTGACCGATGAGATGTTGAAAGCTCTACTTTGGTTTTGGTGAATTGATGAAACCCTAAGTGCTAACCTAGTTTATCAAGTGATCATGACATAGGTAGCACATTCCAAGTGGTGAAGCAAATGAAGATCATGACATGATGATGGTGATGCCATGGTGATGATCAAGTGCTTGGACTTGAAAAGAACAAAGAGAAAAACAAAAGGCTCAAGGCAAAGGTATAAATGGTAGGAGCTATTTTGTTTTGGTGATCAAGACACTTAGAGAGTGTGATCACATTTAGGTTTGATAGCCGTACTATTAAGAGGGGTGAAACTCATATCAAAATGCGGTTATCAAAGTGCCACTAGATGCTCTAACTCATTGCATATGCATTTAGGATCTAGTGGAGTGCTAACACCCTTGAAAATGTTTGTGAAAATATGTTAACACATGTGCACAAGGTGATACACTTGGTGGTTGGCACATTTGAGCAAGGGTTAGGAACTTCACCGGTGGAGTGCGGACAGTCCTATGGTGCCACCGGCGCCATAGACAGAAAAGACAGAGGTCACTGTAAGTGACCGGACGCTAGTCTCTATAGGACCGGCACATTCGGTCAGTAGCAGCTAAAGAAGCACAGCGTCGGTCATCGACTGGATGCTGGCACTGAAACGATCGGATGCTGGATGGCTACGTCCGGTCACACTGACAGGTCACGCACAGAGGAATCGCCGAGTGACCGGACACTGGGTGTGTCTGGTCGAGCATGACCAGATGCGTCCGGTCGTGAAAAGTTGTCTCTGGATGCTTACTGGAAACGACCGGACGCTGGGGTTCAATGTCCGGTCACTTTGAGCTGCTGCGTCTGGTCGTCACTTGACCGTTGAGATTGGGCGATCAACATTTGAAGAGAGGGGACACGTGGCACGTATCCCATGACCAGACGCTAAGGTCCAGTGTCCGGTCAATATGACTGGAGCATCTGGTCACCCCGAGTTGTGCCTAGTGAAGGGGTATAACGGCTCTATTTCGTGGGGGCTTCTATTAAGCCCCATAGCCGGCTCAAGCTCACTCTCTTGGCCATTTGCATTGACATAGCAACCTTGTGAGCTTAGCCAAAGCCCTTCCACTCATCTCCATCATTGATTCATCATCTTTGTGAGATTGGGAGAGAATCCAAGTGCATTGCTTGAGTGTTTGCATCTAGAGGCACTTGGTGTTCGTGTTTCGCTGTGGGATTCACTTGTTACTCTTGGTGGTTGCCGCCACCTAGACGGTTTGGTGCAGCGAGGATCGTTGAGCGGAGGGTGGTGATTGTCTCCGGCTCCGATCATGGTGATTGTGAGGGGTTCTTGACCTATCCCCGGCGGAGAGCCAAAAGGTACTCTAGTGGATTGCTCATGGCTTGTGTGATCCTCATCTTGTGTTGGTTGTGCGGCACCCTATCGAGGGTTTGGCGTGTGATGCCAATTAGCGCGTGAACCTCCAAGTGAGTGAATCGCCACAATGAGGAGTAGCTTGCCGGCAAGCAAGTGAACCTTGGTAAAAAATCATTATGTTCATCATTTGATTCCGAGGTGATTGGTCTTCATTGTTATTCATTCTTGTGATTGATTGGCTCCTTTCTCGACACGGCGGTATAACCTTCTTGCTCACTCTCTTTATATTACCGCAAACTAGTTGCCAAGCTATTTAGTGTAGCTAGTTGTGGGAGCTTGTTAGTTTGGTTAGTGTGGCTCTTTAGTTAGCCTTTGAGAGCACATTAACTTAGTGTAGTGACATAGCTATTGTGTGGATAGAAACTATATCAACTAGAATTGTGGTAGGTGGCTTGCATTTTTAGTAGGCTAGCGCAACACTTGCTTCGCCTCATAATTGTCTAACCGGTTTGCTAAGTGTTGTAGTAAAAATTTTAATAGGCTATTCACCCCCCCCTCTAGCCATTAGGACCTTTCAAGTGGTATCGGAGCCAAGATCACCATGATTTGAGGCTTAACAACCTTCGGTGTAAAAATAGCTCAAATCAACAACACCAAGAAGCCACCCCAATTTGATGGCTCAAATTATCCCTATTGGAAAGCTAAGATGACAACTTATATCAAGTCAATCAATAGGAAGGTTTGGAAGGTGGTAGAGACAAAGATTGAGATTGAAGATGAAGAGGCTCCCACCTCCGCTGAAGAAATACTACTTCAAAATAATGGCATTGCTCTTAGTGCCATCCATGATGCTTTGGATGAGAGAACATTTGAGCAAATCAAGAACATTGAGAGAGCTCATGAGGCATGGAAGAAGTTGGAGGAATCATTTGAGGGCACTCAAGCCATGAAGGGTGCAAAGGCATACATTCTTAGAGAGAAGTTTGCAAGCTTAAAGATGAAGGAGGATGAGAGTGTGCCAGACATGTTCCATTGGATGGAAGTGCTTGTCAATGATCTCAAAGCACATGGTGAGAAGATAGAGGACAAGGACTTCTCTAATAAGTTCTTGAGATGTTTACCCACAAGATTTGGAATGTTGGTCACCTTGCTAGTGAGAACCAGTTTGGACACAATGACACCAAACCAAATCTTGGGAGATATTATGACCGATGATGCTTATAGAGATGATGATGAGAAGAAAGAAAAGAGGGAGAAGAAGCATGAGAAGAGGGATGACAAGAATAAGAGCATGGCATTCAAGGCCACATCATCCAAGGGCAAAGCTAAGCAAGAAACAACAAGTGAAGATGATGATTCATGGTATGATGATGATGATGAGAAGATGGCTCTCTTTGTCAAGAGATTTGGTAAGTTCATGGTGAAGAAGGGCTACCATGCTAGAAGAAAGAAGTCTTCATCCAAGAACAAAGAAGAGTCAAGAAGGTGCTTCAAGTGTGGAAGCAAAGATCATCTTGTTGCTCAATGTCCATACAATAGCGACAATGATGATGATAATAAGAAAAACAAGAAGAAGGACAAGAAGGAAAAGAAAGAGAAGAAGGACAAGATGACCTTCAAGAAGAAGAAGGGTGGTTCATATGTGGTCACTTGGGATAGTGATGCTTCCTCAAGTGATGATGATGATAGTGATGATGACAAGACCACTAAGAAGAAGGCACTTGCTAGCATTGCAATCAATGAAAAGCCTTCTCTCTTTGACACTCCATCATGCTTCATGGCTAAGGCCACTAAGGTACAAACTTGTGATGATGGAAGTGAAAATGAACATGATAGTGAAAATGATAGTGATAGTGATGATGATGAACCTACTAAAGATGAATTATTTGACATGCTAGAAGATGCTAAAGAACATTTTGATATTAAGAGAAGGGAATGCAAGAGCTTGAATAAGGAGGTAAAAGCCCTTAAGCAAGCCCTTGATGAGCTTAAAGCAACTCATGAGAGGCTAGAGGAAGCCCATGAGAAGCTTGGCAAGGCTCACAAGAAGCTTGAAAAAGCTCATTCCTCTTTGCTTAATGAGCAAAATAAAAAGAAGCATGTTGAAACTTGCAATGTAGGCTTAACTTGTGATATAATTGATGAATCATTATCTATGCCTATCATTGTTGCTCCCACTAACCCTTCTTGTAGTACTTCTACTTCCACCTCATCTAGTAGTGATGGTCTCACTTGTGATGCCTCACTAATGGTTGAGAATGAGAACCTCAAGAAGGAGGTCAATAAGCTCACTTACACCTTAGCTAAAGCCTATGGTGGTGAGGACCGCTTGCTTATGTGCTTGGGTAGCCAAAGAGCTTCTCTCTACAAAGAGGGATTGGACTATACCCTCAAGAAAGGCAAGGTGGCCTTTGCTCCTCACAAAACTAGTTTTGTGAAGAACAATGGTCGGTTTTGCACTAGTTGCAAGCAAGTTGGTCATAAAGAGCATGAGTGCAAGAACAAGAGCAAAAATGCTAATGTATCCTTAATTAAGATTAATTCTTTCTATGTACTTACTAAGGGTACAAATGGTGTAAAGGCTAAGTTCATTGGTAAACCATGGATGGGCTCAAAGAAGAAATCCATTTGGGTACCAAAGAGCTTAGTAACTAACCTTCAAGGACCCAAGCAAGTTTGGGTACCTAAAAAGAATTGATCTTCTTTTGTAGGTCAATTACAAAGCCAGAGGAAGGCATTGGGTTCTTGATAGTGGGTGCACTCAACACATGACGGGTGATGCAAGAATGTTCAACTCAATCAACACCAATGGCAATGATGGTTATGATAGTATTACATTTGGTGATAATGGCAAAGGCAAGGTCAAAGGGCTTGGTAAGATTGCAATATCCAATGACATGAGCATATCCAATGTGTTGCTAGTAGAGAGCTTGAACTTCAATTTGCTATCCATGGCTCAATTGTGTGATCTTGGATTCAAATGCATATTTGGGGTAGATGATGTAGAGATCATAAGTGTAGATGGCTCTAACTTGATCTTCAAAGGCTTTAGATATGAGAATCTATACTTGGTTGATTTCAATGCTAGTGAAGCTAGATTATCTACATGCTTGTTCACTAAGTCTAGCATGGGTTGGTTATGGCATAGAAGGCTTGGTCATGTTGGAATGAAACAATTGAATAGATTGGTTAAGCATGACTTGGTTAGAGGCTTGAAAGATGTTGTGTTTGAAAAAGATAAGCTTTGTAGCTCTTGTCAAGCCGGAAAACAAGTTGGAAACACCCATCCCAAGAAAAGCATGATGAGCACTAGTAAAGCATTTGAGTTATTGCACATGGATTTGTTTGGGCCAACACAATACACTAGCATCGGTGGTAACAAATATGGCTTTGTGATAGTGGATGATTACACTAGATACACATGGGTATTCTTTCTAGTGGATAAAAGTGATGTGTTTGCAACATTCAAATCATTTGTCAAGGGCATTCACAATGAGTTTGAGACAACCATCAAGAGAGTTAGAAGTGACAATGGTAGTGAGTTCAAGAACACTAGAATTGATGAGTTGTGTGATGAATTTGGAACTAGACATCAATTCTCAGCCAAGTGCACTCCACAATCAAATGGCCTTGTTGAGAGGAAAAATAGAACACTCATTGATATGGCAAGGTCTATGCTTAGTGAGTACAATGTGAGTCAATCTTTTTGGGCTGAAGCTATCAACACGGCTTGCTATTGTTGCAACCGCCTCTATTGTCACCCATTGAAAGAGAAGACACCATATGAGCTCTTGAATGGTAGAAAGCCCAACATTACATATTTTCGGGTCTTTGGTTGCAAATACTATATCTTGAAGAAAGGCACTAGATTGGGCAAATTTGACAAGAAATGTGATGAAGGATTCTGTCGGGTTCATAAACCCAGGGTCCCTCGAGGACCGGCTTCCACGCCAGGGCTCGGCACAGGAGAACGGCCTTTCTTTCTTTTGGACAGGCCCAAAAGTTTAAACTCAACAGACCAGAGCACTTGCTTCAGGCCTTGGCTGCCTTCGGCCCATCTTTCTGACCAGAGCACTAGCTCAGGCTCAGGCCAACTCCAAATGGCCTCTTCGATCGGAGCGCTAGCGTCCGGCCCCGGCTGCCTTCGCACGGCCTCCACTCGAAAAGCCTGACCCGAGGATCGCCTCTGACTCTGACCCCATGTCTCCGATCGGGGTTCTCCGACTAGCGCACCAGAACAGACTAGGGCCATCCGACCGGGGATGCCCGCTCAGAAGGAACCAAAAGGCGTACGAAGGAAGGCAAGACAGGGCTCACAAGTCAAACCACGGCACCAGGGACCATACCCTGCGGATCAGTACTTTACAACCGCCCTACCACAAACAGTATTGTAGGCGCCAATAATTACCTCTACAGTATTGTAGGTGCTGGTCAAAACACCCGTACGGTAAGACCCCCCATGTGCCTCTGGGCATCAACAGTATTATGGGCGCCGGAATTCACTGTACCCAGTGAACGTGGTAAAGTCATGCCTCCAGTCAGCGAGACATCATTTTTGCAGGTACCGATGTCCTCTAGTCTTGAAGAAAGCAACTCAAACCTCCCATGTAACAGAACCGACCAATTTATAAGAGCACAAATACAAAAGCAATCACCGGAGTGATCGAACCGTCATACTTGAACCCATATAAATCCGGTAGTCAACTGAAACCACGAAGGATTTCAAAGCAACTTGCATACAACCAAGATCACAGTAATTCAACATAACAAGCCACATGTTACATCCATTTCACAAGTAGTTCACAAGTACCTCATACATCAGAGTTCACATAGTTATTACAAAACGAGTTCACAAATAGCGGAAGCAAAGTAGTTTGAGACCATCACACACACTTAGTTCAAATACAAGCCAGTTCCATAGTCATATCCAGCAAAAGCAGTAAGGTAAGATAACATAGATGAGCATGCCCATGATCTAGTCTTCATCCCCCATAGGGTGGAGACAATACTTGCAGTAGCCGTTATAGAGCACGCCATCTGCAACAAGGGGGAAATAAACCCTAAGTACGAGATGGTACTCAGCTAGACTTACCCATCGTAAACCAGAAATAAATGACACCAAGGAGTATGCAAGGCTTTATCGGTGGATCTTGCTTGACAACCATTTTGCATAAAAGCTTTAGTGACATGAGAGCATAATTTAATTTATGAGTAAGAAGCAAGTTATCAATATTAACCTGTCAACTAGATTAGCACATGTACTAGAGCAAGCAATTGATTTAACTCCAAACATTAGTAACCATATCCGGTATAATGTTGTATCATCATCATCGATTTAACCATCAAGTTCCATTAAGTGCATCTATGTTGCCGCTGCTCAGTCAAGTTCTCACTATCCGGGAGAGACGGCGATTCGAATCGATTCCTATCCAGCTGGAGGGGTATTCCTAACACAAACCCAATCAACCTGATCAGTGGTTTCCTCGGGTCACCTTTGGTACAACTCAGGAATCGCGGGTCCGCGCAGCGCCGCACTCTCAGGGAGTCCACTCTGCTAGGTGGTCAATCTCATCTTTTGGACTTACGCCAATGGCTCCCCGCACATCCTTACTACCGCCAGAGTGCGCACTTTCACTTCTCAGCTTCCGGCCTGAGTTGAGCTACTCGGCTTCGCGGTCAGAATGAGTTATCTGGCCAACTAAGTGATAGGCATGCGTTCAACATGACATGAGGACATACAGCGAATTGGTCCTTAACCGACACAGATGGGGATAGATCCACACCCAAGACCTCCTTGCCTTGTTGCTTCTTTATCGACATCCCGCCCGGTCACAATTCATTATTAACACATGGTTATTTTCCACTATAGCAAATATAGCCAACCGTGACCAGACATCATCCTAACTTGCAGGTGACAGGAAATCACCTGACTTTTACCGGTCTAAGCAAGGCTAAGCTTTGATTCGTTCCTAGACCTAAATAGGATTCAGGGTAAGTTTACAGGACAAGGAATAGATATATATGCACCAAGTGTTTGCATCCAGTTCCTATCACTTAATGCATCACAAATAAAGATACTCAAAGTAACCATTTTCAAAACATAGGAGACTTAGAATACTTTGGGGCATGCCTTTCAGAAAAGATGAAGGTTGGTGATCGGGACACTCAAGAACTTCTTCGTTGGCTCCTTCTTCGGGGACCTGCACCTCCTGCCCCTGAGCATGTTGTGGCTCCTCCAGAAGGACTTGCTCGAATTCCAGAAGCGTGACTCCCTACGGAACACCTATTACATGCATATGCATAGTATAAGAATCATGCATGCACAAGAGATGAAAGATGATGATGAAATGTACAACCATGTATAGATGGACGCATGAACAACATGATGATACAAGCTTAACATCTATTTTACCGAGTAGGTGCATATCTCTATTAGAAAACAAAAACTGCACACTCACCAAGCTCTAACAACCTAAGATAAAGTTGTTCATCTTCAGTAAGAGGTCTAGCACCTACAACTAACAATTTATCTTAATTAGCCTAGCATCTAAATCATCACGTCAACTCATATAAAGCAAACAAGTCATTCACTGCACTCAACAATTTTTACGCTGCAAACAGTAGCTACAAGTTTGATCCATAACTAGAGTTCTACAGATCCAAATACCATGATTTAAGACTTTCTGGAAAGCTTATACAATTGTCTACAACTTTTGTTTACTCACCAAAGTCTAATTCAAAATCCAACTAGGTCACACAGACTGATGTTGCAAACTATCTGTGGATTCCAGAGAGTAGGCAGTTGGGAGTGCTATCTTCCAACTGACATAACTCTCAAACTACTAGGCCAAATGCCACCAAATTTTAACAGGAGATAGATACATAAGTTATCTACAACTTCTGTATTCACCACTTTCCCAGCAACCCAAATTATCATGGTGAACTTTATAAAGTTCCCAGAACTGTCCAGAAAGACACAATGCAAGAAAAATAATTATTAACTTACGTTGTAAACATACAAACGGACAAAACCAACGTTACTAACTCATCATACATGTTGAAAGAACACCAGAAAACATAGTGTCCGTTCCTAAATAAATTATTTTCATGCCTTTAATAATTTATTTAGAGACTTAGGTTAAATAATTACAGTAGCTTATACATGTCTCCAATAGGCTACTACATAAATTTCACATCATTTGAACAAGTATCACATCCTACACAAAAATGACAAGGCATAAAGGCTTAAAATGACATAAATAGGAAATCCTAGTGAAAAGTGTCAAGCAACAGATTTTATATTTTTCTTAGGTTCATCATAACACCATAACACTGTACAAAAAGTTTCATGCTCACTGGATACATATTTTTACCATGAAAAATAGCACAAGAAACTCCTAATTATAAAAGGGAAATTAATAACTCAAAATCTATCCATGCAATGACTCTCAAATTTTTACCAGAGCTTATACTCATCAAGAATAGCTCACCATACAAATTTCATAATTTTTGTAGCAATGCAACTCTAGATATGAGTTAAACAAGTTTTCATTCATTTAAAAACACATTTTAAGTTCCAATTTAATTCTCCCAGAAACTTCACTACAAGTGCTCATGTTATATTTTTCCTAAATACTACACTTCACCAAGATCCTAACAAAATTAGAACCACCCAATTTGGATCTACCAAACAGGAGATATAAATTTTACAAAACATCATCAAAATCTAAAATATTAAACTAGCTTTCTGGATCTGGGCCACTGACATTCAGGACCCACGAAACAGAAGGTCCCACACGTCAGCGACCGAAAAACAGGGCACGGCGGAAATCGGCACGGGATCGATGCCATCTCGCCGGCGACGACTTCTCCGGTGGACCCGAGGGCACCAGCGTGTTCCACGCGACGAGCCATACCTAGCTATGCCCTTCCCGCAACCACTACCAAGCTCTAGCTATGACGGCGTCGACAATGGTGGACTACGGCGAGGTTCCGATGGCGCTCCGGCGAAGTCTGGCTATCTAGGCACGGCTAAGCTCGGTATGAGCTTCTAGACTTCATGGGGAAGCTAATGGAAAGAAGAACAGGGAGGGAGAGGGCTCCGGTGGTGGTCGGTCATGGTGAGCACCACTACGGCGAGCTTCGGTCAAGGCGGCGAAGCGTCTTACTGCGCTCCAAGCTAGCAATTGCTGGTGCGGTGGTGATGCGGGGTCACGGTGACACACAATGGAGCGGCTGTGGTGGTTATTGAATGATGAGGCATGAGCTTGAGCCGTCAATGGCGACGGTGACTCACTCGGCGGCAATGGTGGAGGCGCGGCGCTCGGCTCTGAGTGAACTGGCAAGACGAGGAGGCACGGGCAAAGCAAATAAGTGAGCCGTCGGGCGCGTGGCATCATCGTGGCAGCCACAGCCTGACCAGTGGGGGCAGCGCCGGCGTATGGCCGCCACTTGGCCGCTGCGGCCTGACGATGTCGGCCAGCTAGCCCGCCTGAACCCATCCATCAGAGAACGCCGAGACCGACTGACGACGAGTTTTCCAAGCTTCCAAATTCAAAAACGGTGGCGAGTTAGCAGAACTTCCTTGAATAAAAGTTGTAGAGCTACGATAGGGCTACAACATTGATTTAGAAACTATCAGCTAATTCGCAAAGGATCACGAGTTAAATAACTCCAAAGTCAGCCACAGCAAACTGGAAACGCAGTAAATACTTGGAAAATTTCCTAAGTGTAGAATCAACCCCCAAATCTGACTTGTGGGCCATGTTTGGGACTGTTCCACACATTTTCATGACTTGACCTCTAAACAAAATTTGTTCCATATAAAATTTGCTACAACTTTCCTATAGGTTGCTCAGACATGCAAACATTCTAAGGCACTATTCCAGTTCAGTCAAACGCAAGCATTCAAGAGGAGCATCTAGTCAAACTAAACCCTAAAAGCATAATTAGGCAAAGTCATTAACATGAACAATGTTCCTAATGACATTCTAAGTGTAGCTAAGGTATTTTTGTTACCCACATTCATCACTTGCACTCAATCACACATGATCATAAAGCATGCAAACAAGGAAACTTAAAAGAATCATAGCATGTTTCACATGTTTCATAGCAATGTTTTAGATAGAAATGTTTAAGCATGAATGAATGATGCTTATGAATGAGATGATGATGCACATGCTCATGTGATGCAAGTGTTTTAGTGCAACCATAACACTGAGGTGTTATAGCCCTCCCCCTTATAAAAATCTCGCCTCGAGATTTAAAAGTGTACCATTTTGAATAAAAGGTAGGGTATACATCCTTTAAATAATCTTCCCGTTCCCACGTTGCATCGCTTTCACTACCCTGGTCACTCCACATAACCTTGTAGAACTTGACCACACGGTTCTAGGTTACTCTCTCTCTTGTGTCGATAACCCGCACTGGCCTTTCTTCATAGGATAGATCTGATTTCAACTTGATATTTCTAAGTGAAACTCTTTCTTCAGGAACACGGAGACATTTCTTCAATTGAGAGACATGAAAAACATTGAAGATAGCTCTCATCTCGTAAGGTAACTCTATCTTGTAAGCTACATTCCCACTCTTCTCTATGATCGGATATGGGCCTACATACCTAGGTGCAAGCTTCCTCTTTACTCCGAATCGCTGCACACCTTTCATCGGTGATACTTTCAGATAAACGTGATCGCCTACTTCAAACTCAATGGGTTTCCTTCTTTTATCCGCATAGCTTTTCTGCCTAGCTTGAGCGGCTTCCATATGTTTCTGGATAGTATGGACTTGCTGTTTGGCCTCTTTGACGAAATCAATGCCGTAGTATCTCCTTTCTCCAGATTCAACCCAGTTCAAAGGAGTTCTACACTTGCGGCCATACAATGCTTCAAACAGGGCCATCTTGATGCTTTCTTGATAACTATTATTATAGGAAAATTCAGCCAAGGGTAACCACTTATCCTATGAACCTTTGGATGATATGACACAAGCTCTTAACATGTCTTCCAATATTTAATTCACCTGCTCCGTCTATCCGGAGGTTTGTGGATGATAAGTAGAACTTCTAACTAAGTTGGTCCCTATCATCTTGTGCAAATGTTCCCAAAAACGAGCGGTGAACTGAGGTCCTCTATCAGATACAATGGTTCTAGGAACACCATGGAGACATACTATCTGGTTAAAATATAACTCAGCATAGTCACTTGGTCGATGGTCAACTCTAACTGGTATGAAATGAGTAGACTTTGTTAAACGATCCACTATTACCCATATGGAATTAAAATTCTTTTGGGTAGGGGGAAGTCCAACAATGAAATCCATACTAATCTCTTCCATTTTCCATCCTGGTATAGACAATGGTTGGAGAAGTCCAGCAGGCTTCATGTGAATTGCTTTGACTCTACAACAATTGTCGCACCTTGCAACATAAGATGCGATTTCTTTCTTCATCTTGGTCCACCAAAAGCGAGATTTCAAATCTTGATACGTTTTGCTACTTCCCGGGTGGATAGATAACTTGGATGAGTGAGCTTCTTCTAAGATTTGGTTTCTAAGCTCTTTGTCCTTTGGTACTACAAGTCTGTCCTTAAACCATACAACACCCTTCTCATCAATACGAAAGTGTTTTGTCTCTTGTTCCTTCATCTGTCTTTTGATGTGGAACACACCCACATCGATTTTCTGAAGCTCGATGATTTTACTTTCCAGAGAGCAACTAAGAGTAATACTGCGCAACATAGCAGGATGTAATAGATGTGCCAAATGATAATCTACTTCCAAGAGAGAATTGCAATGAGATTTTCTACTCAAAGCATTGGCAACAACATTTGCTTTACCCGAATGATAATGGACTTCTAAGTTATAATCTTTGATCAACTCTAGCCATCTTCTCTGTCTCATGTTCAATTCTGGTTGAGTGAAGATATACTTGAGACTTTTATGGTCGGTATAGATATGGCACACATTACCAAGCAGGTAATGCCTCCAAATCTTCAAAGCACGAACAACAACAGCTAACTCAAGATCATGAGTTGGATAATTGGCTTCATGCTTCCTTAACTGACGTGAGGCATAAGCAATAACCCAGCCTTCCTACATAAGGACACATCCTAAACCGGTACCTGATGCATCACAAAACACATCAAAAGGTTTCTCGATATCAGGTTGTGCCAAAACAGGAGCTGATGTCAACAAGGTCCTTAAAGTGCAAAAAGCAGTCTCACACTCTGGAGTCCAAACAAACTTTACATCTTTTTGAAGAAACCTGGTCATGGGCTTGGCTACCTTAGAGAAATCTGGGATGAATCGACGATAATATCCAGCCAAACCAAGGAAACTTCTAACCTCATGCACTGAAGTTGGTGCTTTCCAATCCATGACTTCTTGCACCTTAGACGGATCAACCGAAATCCCATCATTGGTCAACACTTGACCCAAGAAAGGTACCTTCTTTAACCAAAACTCACATTTACTGAACTTGGCATAAAGCTTATGTTCTCGTAGCCTAGATAAAACAACTCACAGATGCTCGGCATGTTCTTCAGCATTTGTGGAAAAGATCAAGATGTCATCAATGAAGACAACTACAAACTTGTCTAGTTCCTCCATGAATATAGAATTCATCAGATATACGAAGTATGCAGGAGCATTGGTCAAGTCGAAAGACATAACAAGATACTCATACAACCTATATCTGGTGGAGAAAGCGGTCTTAGGCACATCCTTCGGTCTAATTTTTATCTGATGATAACCAGATCTCAAATCAATTTTGGAGAATACCTTTGCCTTAGACAACTGATCAAATAGAATATCAATGCGAGGCAATGGGTACTTATTCTTGATTGTCACAGCATTAAGTGGACGACAATCCACACACATGCGCAATGACTTGTCCTTCTTCTTCACAAATATAGCAGGACAACTCTAGGGAGAAGCACTAGGTCGGATAAGACCTTTCTCTAACAGATCTTGTAACTGAACTTTAAGCTCTACTAACTCATTGGGTGGCATCCTATAAGGCCTTCTAGAAATAGGTGCAGTGCCCGGCACTAACTCGATCTTGAATTCTATATCTCGATCTGGCGGTAAACCAGGTAGATCATTAGGAAACACATCAGGAAATTCACACACTACTAGAACGTCCTCTATTCTCGGGGTCTAGAGGGCATTAGTAGTGTTGTGGAGTTCCAGGTCTCTAGGAAGTGGCACTAGGAAAGCCTCATTGCTGATAGGATCTCTCAACATAACGACCCTAGTGGAAGTATCGATGAGCACTCCATGACCGCTCATCCACTTCATCCCCAAGATTATATCTATACCTAGTCTTGGCAACACTACCAGCTCAGATGTAAACACTCATCCCTCTATTTTGATACTGACATCTTGCACTATCTGATTGGTAGAAATATTACTTCCAGCTGCACTAATGCAATAACTACCCGTGGATAGTGTAACTACCTTCTGATTGTATTTTGATGCAAAAACTGGACTCATAAATGAATGCAAAGCACCAAAATCAAATAGTACAACTGCTGGATGTTGATTCACAAGAAACTTACCCGCAGTAACCACCTCTTTGGAGGGTATCTCTGTTACATTAGTGTAGTTAACATGTCCTTGACGAGCACCAGAATTCCCTTGCTTCTGATTGTTCTTCTGAGGATATGGACAATTCTTGGACCAATGACCTATCCTACCACAATTCCAGCAGGGCCTATTAGCTGGCGGAACAAAAGAATTCCCTGGTCCTGTGGTGCCCTTTGGAAGAGGTACAGTAAACGCCTTCTTGAAACCAGTCTTTGCCTGATTCTTCTTCTATGGCGGCCGGTACCTAACAGCTGTAGACGGTGGGCGAAACTGAGTCTTTGTCACTGGAGCTTTAGCCTAAGAGGCACTTGCTTCAAGGACCCTCTTGCGATTTTTGGAAGCAGCATAGACATTATTGTTATTCTCTTGAGTAAGAGCATCACTTACGAACTCATTGAAAGTGACACTCTTGTTGTTCCCCATGGACTTCATCGGTTTGGGACTAAGCCCTCTCTTAAAGCTAGCAATTCTCTTTGATTCTGAATCAACGAATTCTAGAGCATACCTTGCTAGATGATTGAAGGCATGAAGATATTCAGTGAGTGTTTTGGTGCCTTGCACCAGCTTCATAAACTCATTGTGCTTTATGGCCATCAACCTAGGAGGAATATAATGACTCTTGAAAGCCTCCTGGAATTGATTCCAAGTGATCTAGGCATTTTACGGTAGGGTGGACCTATAATGTCACCACCATATACCTACTGGACCTTATAGCTGATGCGAAGCATACTCCGCCTTCATCTGCTCTATCAACCTGAGCAAATGGAACTTATGCTCAAGCGTGTTCAGCCACTCTTCTGCCTAAAGTGGCTCTTCAGCTTCTTTGAAGACTGGTGGCTTGGTATCTTGGAATTCTTTGAAATCACCAAACTGATTGGGTTCTGGTCCCTGTCGTTGATTTTGGCCCTGTGCTTGATGCTGGGACAGGGTACGCATGGCATCACCCAACACACGCTGACCTTCCATGAGCATGGCCAACAGATCAGACGGTGTGGGTGGTGGTGGCGGTGGAAGATCATCATCACCACTACCCCCAGCACGGCATGAACGCAGATTGCATGACATCTGCAGAAGTGCATTTGTGAGTAATGATGGACGATGTCAGATACATTGTAGATGAATTGTAGAATTATGCCAAACTGAACTTATTGGAGAGATTAATTTCATGCAATAAATAGAGGCACAATAATTCATCCTCATAACATCGCCAATAACTTTACTCCGCACATTCTCGCGATGCATATGCTTACATGCCAAATTTTGCCAACATCAAAGCTAGACTTTTATTTAAAGCTCATATCCATATGGAGCCAACATGCAAGTTCTAGAGATTACATCCAAGTCTCTAGCTGAAATTAAGTTATGTGTTCTTTCAAAAGAAAACAAAAGATAGGCTCTAGTGCATCTAGCTTAGTGCTATAGCTAAACTACACATCTTCATCAGTGTCAGCATCGATCACTCCTTCACCGTCTTCATCCTCGACAGGGTCGAGTTCCTCCTCTTCTTCATCTTCTTCAGCTTCTGGTACTACGACGACATTGGCATCTAATTCCATGCCATCATCATTAGTGAAGATCACTTGTGGTCCTCCCACCATGGGGTACACAGGAATAGGATGAGGAATTGGATTGAGCTGATTGTTGAGGCGGTGAACATCAATCTGCAGTTCTTCAATTTGGCGGAGGAGTTCATTCTCTTGGATTTCCGCTCGAATTCCTGTCATGATCCTAGCATTGTCCCTGGTTTGAGCCAGACAGAGTGCGTCATCTCACTCATGAGTTAACTGCATGATCCGTTCTTGGTTAACATCGCTTTCCCTGACAGCACTTACGAACTACTGCCTACGGTTTTCCAAAGCGCTCATAAGACCACCAATATCATTTTGGGCTATCCTAAGCTCCTTACCATTCTTGCACGCACGCTTCTTCCACGTGAGCTGTTCCTTCGATGCCTGCCGAAGGGCTGT
This sequence comes from Miscanthus floridulus, assembly GCF_019320115.1. Taxonomy (NCBI): domain Eukaryota; kingdom Viridiplantae; phylum Streptophyta; class Magnoliopsida; order Poales; family Poaceae; genus Miscanthus; species Miscanthus floridulus. The sequence goes on along the minus strand of NC_089586.1, from coordinate 47,706,233 downwards.
CAAGGCACCGACATAAGTGCCCTAGCAATCCTAAAACAGCTTCAGAACAGCCATCATAGCACTCATGGCAGGTCCTGAGCTCTGTGCCCTTTCTGCCTCAGTCATGACCAAGGGATCATCCTCAAAATTCAGCCACTCTATCTCAGACAGAGCTACTCAAGGAATGGACTCAGCTGGTCCGGCGATCAACTCATCACCAAACTCCTGACAAATATCAAGTAGAACTTCCAAAGCTGCCATATGTGCCCCTTCCCAAGGGGTTTGTCCATCAGCTTCGATGCTCCAGCCAAGACACTGGGGTCTGTTTGCGTGAGGCAGAACAACCACCTCAACGTCATACCACAGCCTCCCCTTGTTTCCAAGTATAACGAGGCGGCTCCGCATATCCCATGGAATGTAGCACTCTCCATAGCAGGGTTGGAGTGCCAAACATGTGTAGGAATGTGTCGCTCTTGGGCGGTAGTGCTGGTGCGGCCATTTGTAGTAACATTGCAACTTGGGTGTGAGAGGATTATCTTACAGGATGAGAAATCTATAACGGAATAATTAAAGATAAGGGAGGGAGCGATGTAAAAATGTAATGGCATGAGTGAACATGATGCATGCACGTTCTATACGTCCTCACGAATCTTAAGAAAAATTTAAAATTCTAGCGACATAGACGGTGGCATACATACGTTCTCTCATATACATATCTAGTCGAGCTACACGTTGTGTTGTTAGTATACCTGCAGACAAATTCATTGCAGCCCATCCCAACAAAAGAGAAATAAGCACACAATGGAAGCAGTAAACTAAGATACTCTCCATATATACATCCCCGGATATATATACTTCGGTATCCAAAGCTACCCGATAGATACACCCACAATTAAGTACCTTCATATGTACATGTGTGCAACATGTAAACATTCCGGTAACCACAACTAACTCTCCCCTAGACCGAGAGTTGGACAGTCATGCTCTCACAACTCACTTTACCTGGGCGTAGAGGCAATTGATCCATACATTACCACCCAAGCGGATGGCATCCATACAATAGCACGCCATATGGACGATGAAATAAAATGAAAGCAATTACCGTCCACAAAAGTCATTACTTAAATAAGCCACCTGAAAGTCCTTATTTGGGCATGGAGGATATGACCACTGGCACACTTAGATAAAATTTCAGATTAGAACCCACCTATATATAAAGTGGCTATAAGTTGTTAAAACTTATTTTCGCAAACAAAAACCTTTGTTTTAAATACACATATGACATGTTTAATGTTGAATCTAGCTCTGATGCCAGCTGTAACATAACCGACCAATTTATAAGAGCACAAGTATGAAAGCAATCACCGGAGTGATCGAACCGTCATACTTGAACCCATATAAATCCGGTAGTCAACTGAAACCACAAAGGATTTCAAAGCAACTTGCATACAACCAAGATCACAGTAATTCAACATTACAAGCCACATGTTACATCCATTTCACAAGTAGTTCACAAGTACCTCATACATTAGAGTTCACATAGTTATTACAAAACGAGTTCACAAATAGCGGAAGCAAAGTAGTTTGAGACCATCACACACACTTAGTTCAAATACAAGCCAGTTCCATAGTCATATCCAGCAAAAGCAGTAATGTAAGATAACATAGATGATCATGCCCATGATCTAGTCTTCATCCCCCGTAGGGTGGAGACAATACTTGCAGTAGCCGTTATGGAGCACGTCATCTGCAACAAGGGGCAAATAAACCCTGAGTACGAGAAGGTACTCAGCTAGACTTACCCATCGTAAACCAGAAATAAATGACACCAAGGAGTATGCAAGGCTTTATCGGTGGATCTTGCTTGACAACCATTTTGCATAAAAGCTTTAGTGACATGAGAGCATAATTTAATTTATGAGTAAGCAGCAAGTTATCAATATTAACCTGTCAACTAGATTAGCACCTGTACTAGAGCAAGCAATTGATTTAACTCCAAACATTAGTAACCATATCCGGTATAATATTGTATCATCATCATCGATTTAACCATCAAGTTCCATTAAGTGCATCTATGTTGCCACTGCTCAGTCAAGTTCTCACTATCCGGGAGAGACGGTGATTAGAATCGATTCCTATCCAGCTGGAGGGGTATTCCTAACACAAACCCAATCAACCTGATCAGTGGTTTCCTCGGGTGACCTTTGGTACAACTCAGGAATCGTGGGTCCGCACAGCGCCGCACTCTCAGGGAGTCCACTCTACCAGGTGGTCAATCTCACCTTTTGGACTTACGCCAATGGCTCCCCGCACATCCTTACTACCGCCAGAGTGCGCACTTTCACTTCTCGGCTTCTGGCCTGAGTTGAGATACTCGGCTTCGCGGTCAGAACGAGTTATCCGGCCAACTAAGTGATAGGCATGCGTTCAACATGACAAGAGGACGTACGGCGAATCGGTCCTTAACCGACATAGATGGGGATAGATCCACACCCAAGACCTCCTTGCCTTGTTGCTTCTTTATCGACATCCCGCCCGGTCACAATTCATTATTAACACATGGTTATTTTCCACGATAGCAAATATAGCCAACCGTGACCAGACATCATCCTAACTTGCAGGTGATAGGAAATCACCTGACTTTTATCGGTCTAAGCAAGGCTAAGCTTTGATTCGTTCCTGGACCTAAATAGGATTCAGGGTACGTTTACAGGACAAGGAATAGATATATATGCAACAAGTGTTTGCATCTAGTTCCTATCACTTAATGCATCACAAATAAAGATACTCAAAGTAACCATTTTCAAAACATAGGAGACTTAGAATGCTCCGGGGCTTGCCTTTTAGAAAAGATGAAGGTTGGTGATCGGGACACTCAAGAACTTCTTCGTTGGCTCCTTCTTCGGGGACCTGCACCTCCTGCTCCTGAGCTTGCTGCGGCTCCTCCGGAAGGACTTGCTCGAATTCTAGAAGCGTGACTCCCTCCGGAACACCTATTACATGCATATGCATAGTATAAGAATCATGCATGCACAAGAGATGAAAGATGATGATGAAATGTACAACCATGTATAGATGGATGCATGAACAACATGATGATACAAGCTTAACATCTATTTTACCGAGTAGGTGCATATCTCTATTAGAAAACAAGAAGTGCACACTCACCAAGCTCTAACAACCTAAGATAAAGTTGTTCATCTTCAGTAAGAGGTCTAGCACCTGCAACTAACAATTTATCTTAATTAGCCTAGCATCTAAATCATCACGTCAACTCATATAAAGCAAACAAGTCATTCACTACACTCAACAGTTTTTTGGCTGCAAACAGTAGCTACAAGTTTGATCCATAACTGGAGTTCTACAGATCCAAATACCATGATTTCAGACTTTCTGGAAAGCTTATACAATTGTCTACAACTTTCATTTAATCACCAAAGTCAAATTTAAACTCCAACTAGGTCACACAGACTGATGTTGCAAAACTGTCCGTGGATTCCAGAGAGCAGGCAGTTGGGAGTGCTGTCTTCCAACTGACATAACTCTCAAACTACTAGGCCAAATGCCACCAAATTTTAACAAGAGATATATACATAAGTTATCTACAACTTCTGTATTCACATCTTTCCCAGCAACCCAAATTATCATGGTGAACTTTATAAAGTTCTCAGAACTGTCCAGAAAGACACAATGCAAGAAAAATAATTATTAACTTACATTGTAAACATACAAACGGACAAAACCAACTTTACTAACTCATCATACATGTTGAAAGAACACCAGAAAACATAGTGTCCATTCCTAAATAAATTATTTTCATGCCTTTAATAATTTATTTAGAGACTTAGGTTAAATAATAAACATATGTCCAAAGTGTACAGAAAATTCCACAAATATTACAGTAGATTATACATGTCTCCAGTAGGCTACTACGTAAATTTCACATCATTTGAACAAGTATCACATCCTACACAAAAATGACAAGGCATAAAGGCTTAAATTGACATAAATAGGAAACCCTAGTGAAAAGTGTCAAGCAACAGATTTTATATTTTTCTTCGGTTCATCATAACACCATAACACTGTACAAAAAGTTTCATGCTCACTGGATACATATTTTTACCATGAAAAATAGCACAAGAAACTCCTAATTATAAAAGGGAAATTAATAATTCAAAATCTATCCATGCAATAACTCTAAAATTTTTACCAGAGCTTATACTCATCAAGAATAGCTCACCATCCAAATTTCATAATTTTTGGAGCACTGTAACTCTAGATATGAGTTAAACAAGTTTGCATTTATTTAAAACCACATTTTAAGTTCCAATTTAATTCTCCTAGAAACTTCACTACAAGTGCTCATGTTATATTTTTCCCAAATACTACACTTCACCAAGATCCTAACAAAATTGGAACCACCCAATTTGGATCTACCAAACAGGAGATATAAATTTTACAAAACATCATCAAAATCTAAAATATTGAACTAGCTTTCTGGATCTGGGCCACTGACATTCGGGACCCACGAAACAGAAGGTCCCACACGTCAGCGACCGAAAAACAGGGCACGGTGGAAATCGGCGCGGGATCGATGCCATCTCGCCGGCGGCGACTTCTCCGGCGGACCCGAGGGCACCAGCGTGTTCCACGCGACGAGCCGTACCTAGCTATGCCCTTCCCGCAACCACTACAAAGCTCTAGCTACGACGGCGTCGACAATGGTGGACTACGGCGAGGTTCTGACGGCACTCCGGCGAAGTCCGGCTATGTAGGCGCGGCTAAGCTCGGTATGAGCTTCTAGACTTCACGGGGAAGCTAATGGAAAGAAGAACAGGGAGGGAGAGGGCTCCGGTGCTGGTCGGCCATGGTGAGCACCACTCCGGCGAGCTTCGGTCAAGGCGGCGAAGTGGCTTACCGCGCTCCAAGCTAGCAATTGCTGGTGCGGTGGTGATGCGGGGTCACGGTGACGCACAATGGAGCGGCTGTGGTGGCGATTGAATGATGAGGCACGAGCTTGAGCCATCAATGGCGATGGCAACTCGCTCGGCGGCAATGGTGGAGGCGCGGCGCTCGGCTCTAAGTGAACTGGCGAGGCGAGGAGGCGCGGGTGGAGCAAATAACTTAGTCGTTGGGCGCATGGCATCGTCGTGGCAGCCACAGCCTGACTAGTGGGGGCAGTGCTGGCGTACTGCTGCCACTTGGCTGCCGCGGCCTGATGGTGTCGGCCAGCGGGCCCGCCTGAACCCGTCCATCAAAGAACGCCGAGACCGACTGACGGCGAGTTTTCCAAGCTTCCAAATTCAAAAACGGTGGCGAGTTAGCAGAACTTCCTTGAATAAAAGTTGTAGAGCTACGATAGGGCTACAACATTGATTTAGAAACTATCAGCTAATTCGCAAAGGATCACAAGTTAAATCACTCCAAAGTCAGCCACAGCAAACTGGAAACAAAGTAAATACTTGGAAAATTTCCTAAGTGTAGAATCAACCCCCAAATCTGACTTGTGGGCCATGTTTGGGACTGTTCCACACATTTTCATGACTTGACCTCTAAACAAAATTTGTTGCATATAAAATTTTCTACAACTTTGCTTTAGGTTACTCAGACATGCAAACATTCTAAGGCACTATTCCAGTTTAGTCAAACACAAGCATTCAAGAGGAGCATCTAGTCAAACTAAACCCTAAAAGCATAATTAGGCAAAGTCATTAACATGAACAATGTTCCTAATGACATTCTAAGTGTAGCTAAGGTATTTTTGTTACCCACATTCATCACTTGCATTCAATCACACATGATCATAAAAGCATGCATACAAGGAAACTTAAAACAATCATAGCATGTTTCACATGTTTCATAGCAATGTTTCAGATAGAAATGTTTAAGCATGAATGAATGATGCTTATGAATGAGATGATGATGCACATGCTCATGTGATGCAAGTGTTTTAGTGCAACCATAACACTGAGGTGTTACATCCCACATGTACTTGACATTTTGTAGTGATATCAACAGTATTGCGGGCGCCCACCATTATCCCATCCCCATCGGCATGGGCAACAAGGCTTAGAAACGTCCGTACTCACTCTCCCTCTCACTTGTAAAGGTATCCCCTTCTTCTATAAAAGGGGATGTGCTCCCTCCAAACATAGGCAGTTAACCCAAGTCGACCTCTTCAAGTTTAGGTTCTTTAGATCGATAGCTGGAAACCCCTCAAGCACACGCAAGGACACTTCGTTCGTAGCATAGCTCCTATCGATCTCGGCCCTTCCGACAGGACCGACCGGACACCCCGTCTCTCTCTCTCTCGTTTGTAACCCCACTACAGACTTCGAGCACCTGGGCTTGGGAATAAAGTCACCGACCGACCCACACTAGACGTAGGGCACGTTGCCTGAACCAGTATAAATCCCGTGTCATTGAGTGCTAGGCCACCTCCGATCACAACGTACAACAAAACTACAAATATTTACTAGTTGGTCACTTTCTGTATCGACAGTTGGTGCCGTCCGTGGGGAAGACATTGTACATTCAACACTTTTTTGGTAATCGGATGGCCCATTTCTCCGCCACCCCCACCGTGGCGGGATCAGGCGATACGATTCGCTTTGGCTCGATGGAATTTCCCGCACTCTCGCCCACTGGGATGCGGGTTCCACACGTCTTCGAGCCTTCCTAGGCCTTCCGCTTCGGAAGCCTAGACTTCACCGCCGACCGACTCGGTGTACTCCACCTCCGCGAGGAGACTCGCGACCTGGCACCCGTCGGAGGGACGTCCTCCATCGACTCCGGGACGCGCAACATCGACGGCGCAGCATCTGCGCTTCTATCCGAGCAAACTCTCTGCTCAAACCCCGCTGTATGTAATACCCGTGCTGTTACTTACTCTTCATTCACTATCCCCAATCGAGCACCCGGAGAGACTGTGTCGTCCACGCTGTAAACACCGCATGATCGGTTCCCCTACGGCCTCGTGTCCTCTGCGGACACATATGCCCGAGGACTCCGAAGGGTGCTGGCACCTTTCCCCCTCACATCCGAATTCCTGGGAATGGCAGGCTGTGCTCCTGCCGCTTCTCACGAACCCTTGGGTGGTGAGGGCATGAGCGACGATTCCAGCGTTGGTGACATGGCACCACGCCACCGTCCGTCCTGGGAGTGCACCATGGCGGACGCTCCGGGACAGCCGCTGGTGCTTGTGGAATCTGCACAGACTCACACCCCTCCAGACCCGTGTGCGGAGGCCCTCGTGTCTGCGTAAGCGCACGCCGAGGAATTGTGATAACGGTGGCAGAACCAGCCATCGCCTGGGCCTAGCACGTCGCGCCCCACGCACACGGCCTGGCGAGTGGCGCCCGGGGTCATGCCCGTCAGGTCCAATGTGACATCGTGAACGAGGGAAATGATGTCCCACAATTCACTCGGGCTAGCCAGAATATCACTGCTGCAGCAATGCTTCTACGCGGTGTTCCCGAGCCCATCGACCCTCAGGAGCGGGCAGTCCACCAGAACCTTTGGGTTTAGTAGAAGCCGCCGCCGTCCAATAGGCGGAAAGCTCCGCATCACGACCCCGACACACGCCCTCTCTCCCCACAAAGGGAACGGGGACATGTCAGACGGATCATTATGTTCACTCACTGCTAGAGCCGCTAGGACCGGCTCGAAGTGCGGTAGTCGCGCCACGGTCTGACCGGGCACCTGCTTCGCACCTACCATCGGTACATGGGTGGCCCGATCCACACCAGGACACCCGTAGCGCCATTGGCGACCGACATCGGTCCCAACGTAATAACGCTATCCACAATACGGCGGCAGGTGCCACGAATCCTGGCCAAACCATCGAGGGAACCGGCGAAACGCGCCCCAGGCGCAGTCGCCGACCGGACGACCGGAGCCCTAGCCCCGAGGGCCCAGGGCCTCGGGCCTTCAGCCGGTGCATCCGGAAGGCACCGTTCCCACAGCGTTTCTGGCCACCCACCAACATCACCAAATACACTAGGGAGACAAACCCAGACATTTGGCTCGAAGACTTCTAGCTCGCCTATCGGGCCGGAGGAGTGGATGATGACTTCTTCATCATTCAATATCTTCCCATTTGCATGGGGGAACATGTCCGGGCGTGGCTCGAATTCCTTCCACACGATAGCATCCGCGACTGAGCGGACCTCAAGAGGGTCTTCGTCAGGAATTTCTAGGGGACGTATGTCCGATCGAGGAACTCCTGGGACCTCAAGAGCTGTCAGCAAGAGCCTAGCGAGTCCCTATAGGATTACATCTATAGGTTCTCCCAACGATGCAACTCCCTCCCTGACATCGTCGACGTAGACGTCATTAGCGCATTCCTCTCTAGGACGAACTGCGAGTCCCTTATCCACAAGCTTGGCTGCTTGAAACCCCATACCACCCATGACCTACTTGACGTAGCCACCAACCACACCTCCGATGAGGAGGCGGTCGGAGCGGTCTTGAGCGGAGGCTGGGACAAGGTCAAAGCCAAACGCATGGACCCAAATGAGGGCCCCTCCACGCAGAGGGGTAAGAAAAACAAAAAGGATCGACGTCGGTCGGACAGCGCCCCACTAGTCGCCGTGACCGATCACACAGTCAAGCAGACCCATCAGGGACTGCCTGACCACTTCAACAAACTCATGGACGGTCCATGCCCCAACCACACCTACCCTATCAAACACCTCTACAAGGAGTGTGAGCTCCTCAAACATTTCCTTCGATAGGCAAAGAGGTAGCACCCAAGAAGGGAGGTACGGCAGGCAAAGACACAGATGACTTCCCCAACACTGACAAATGTATCATGATCTTTAGCGGATCTGACGCCGTCTGGACCAAGTCACAGCATAAGGTTCGCTATCGAGAGGCATGCGCTGCCGAGTCGGCCATCCCCTCCTTCCTCAGCTGGTCGGAGTCTCCGATCACCTACGATCAGAGGGACCATCCCTCCCACATCGCAAGACTACGACGCTATCCGCTCGTTGTTGACCCCATCGTCCACAAGAAGTGGCTTACGAGGGTGCTGATGGACAGCGGCAGCGGCCTCAACATCCTATACATCGACACCCTTGATGCCATGCGCATCCCCCGATCGGAACTCTGCCCGGCGGGCTCCCCCTTCCACGGGGTAATCCCAGGAGTGTAGGCATACCCGCTCGGGCAGATCGATCTGCCCGTCACGTTCGGCAACCAAGCCAACTTCCGCTCGGAGGTTCTCACCTTCGAGGTGGTGGACTTTCCAGGGTCCTACCACGCCATCTTGGGGTGGCCATGCTACGCGAGATTCATGGCAATCCCCAACTACACCAACCTCAAGCTAAAGATGCTAGGACCAAACGGCGTCATCACTGTGAGCAGCACGTTCTCGAACGCCTTCACGTGCGACCGCGAACACTACAAGCTCGCCACTACGGTCGTCAACTCGTCCGAACTCCCGCGGCTTGGGGAGTCATCGGTCCTGGCAGCCCCAGACTGTAACCAACCAACTTCCTCATCGGCCTTCCGCCCGCTCAAAGAAACCAAGGTGGTGGAAATCGATCCCACCAACCCAACCAAGATAGTTCGGATTGGGACCCAGCTTCCGGCCAAATAGGAAAGCGAGCTCGTCGACTTCCTGTGCGACAATCGTGATGTCTTCGCAGCCGTCTGACATGCCGGGGATACCCCGGGAGGTCACCGAGCACGCACTATGCCTTACCCTAGGCTCTAAACCCGCCAAACAATGCCTGTGTCGCTTCGATGATGAAAGGCACAGGGCCATAGGCGAGGAAATCGCCAAACTCCTGGCAGCCGGGTTCATTAGGGAGGTCTTCCATTCCGACTGGCTTACCAATCCCGTCCTGGTCAGAAAAAAGACCGGGAAGTGGAGAATGTGCATCAATTATACTAGACTTAACAAAGCATGCTCGAAGGATCATTTCCCATTACCACGCATAGACCAGATAATTGACTCCACCTCGGGTTGCGAAATCCTCTCCTTTCTGGATGCCTCCTCAGGCTATCACCAGATCGCGATGAAAGAGTCTGATCAACTCGCAACCTCATTCATCACCCCATATGGTTCATACTACTACGTGACCATGCCTTTTGGCCTAAAGAATGCTGGCGCCACCTACCAAAGGTGCATGCAGCAATGCTTCACTGACCAAATCGACCTGCTCGACCAGCCCGATCAGGCTGAGCAGCCAAAACCAACGATCGCCGTCTATGTTGATGGCATAGTGGTCAAAACGGCTCAAGCTTGAGACCTGATCGTAAACTTGGCCGCGACGTTCGCAAACCTCCGAAGGTTCAACATCAAGCTGAATCCTGAAAAGTGTGTTTTTAGGGTTCCAAAGGGGAAACTGCTTGGATACATCGTATCCGAGCGTAGCATTAAAGCCAACCCCGAAAAGATCACGGCCATCTCCAACATGGGCCCCATACGCAACATCAAGGGCGTGCAGAGACTCACCGGTTGCCTGGCTACCTTAAGACGCTTCATCTCCTGGCTCGGCTAATGGGGGATGCCGCTCTACAAGCTCCTCTACGTCTGGACTGAGGAAGCTCAGTAGGCTCTTGAAAGCCTCAAAACATCCCTAACGTCGGCCCCAATCCTCGTCGCTCCCAAGCGGGGAGAACCCCTCCTCCTCTACGTCATGGCAAGTAACCATGTGGTGAGTGCCGCTCTGGTCGTAGAGCGGGAGGAACCGGGACACTAGCTCAAAGTGTAGCAACCCGTATACTTCATCAGAGAAGTGCTTACCGACCCCAAGGTCCGGTACCCCTAGGTGTAGAAACTCCTATATGCCGTACTAATGGTGACCAGGAAGCTCCTACACTACTTCACCGACCACGAAGTCACGGTCATCACTTCATACCCACTCAGAGACATCGTCTACAACCGTGACGCCATGGGACGAATCTCTAAGTGGGCTCTTGAACTCATGGGCCACGACATCAGATATACCCCCCCACACCGCTATTAAGTCTTAGGCACTCACGGATTTTGTCACCGAATAGACGAAGGTCTAGCTACCAATCCTAGACGTCACCCACGAATACTGGACAATGTACTTTGATGGGTCCGTAATGGCGCCCGGCTCGGGAGCTGGAGTGGTTCTGATCTCCCCGGATGGGAGTAGGCTCCGTTACGCCATCCGCCTCCACTTCTCAGCTTCAAACAACATCGCGGAATATGAGGCCCTTATCAACAGACTTCGCATCGCCATCGAGCTCAGTGCTACATGACTCTACGTCCGTGGTGACTCAGAACTAGTCATTGATCAGGTCATGAAGGAGTCCTCCTGCAAAAGCCCCCTCATGACGGCATACTGCCAAGAGGTGCGCAAGCTCGAGGACAAATTCCAGGGGATCGAACTACATCATGTCCCTCGAAGGGACAACGATGCCGCCGATTTCCTCGCAAAACTGGCCGCCAGGCGGATCTGTCCCCAAGCAGGGTCTTCATCAACGACATCCATGAGCCGTCCGCTCGCATCTTGGAAGGTCCAACCCGGACACCCTCCGATGCCCAACCGGTGCTCGGGGGCTCCGACCCCGATGCCCAACCAGCACCTAGGGGCTTCGATCCCTGTACCTCTATGCCACCTACAAGCATCGCAATATTGATGCCCGGGCAAACCAATTGGCGAGTACCGCTACTCGCCTACATCCTCGAAGAGGTTCTCCCGCCCGAAAGGATGGAGGCTCGATGAATCGCTCGATGCGCCAAGACCTTTGTCGCACTCGGTGACGAGCTCTACAAACAGAGCCCATCAGGGTACTCATGAAGTGTATCCTCACTAGCCAAGGGAGGGATCTCATCCTCGAGGTTCATGTCGGCATTTGCGGACATCACGTGGCCCCAAGGTCGCTGGTCGGAAAAGCCTTCCGCCAAGGTTTTTACTGGCCCACCGCACTATGAGATGCAGAGGAAGTCATTCGTAGCTGTGAGGGATGCTAGTTCTATGCCCGACACCCATTTGCCAGCACAAGAGCTCCAAACCATCCCTATCACCTGGCCATTCGCGGTCTGGGGCCTCGACATGGTAGGACCCCTCAAAAAGGCCCCGGGCGGTTTCACTCACCTACTTGTAGCGGTCGACAAATTCAACAAGTGTATAGAGGCCAAACCCATCACCAACATCCATTCGGAGGAGGCAGTCAAATTCTTCCTTGACATCATCTACCGATTCGGCGTTCCCAACTGTATCATCACTGACCACGGGACTAACTTCACCAGAAAAAAGTTCCTAAATTTCAGTGACAGATACGGTATCAGGATCGACTGGGCCTTAGTCAGACATCCATGAACTAATGGTCAGGTCGAACACGCCAATGGCATGGTCCTCCAAGGACTTAAGTCACGCATCTTTGACCGACTCAACAAATACGTCGGGCGATGGGTTGCGGAGGTCCCAGCGATCCTCAGGAGCCTGAGAACGACCCCAAACCGATCTACGGGATTCACACCCTTCTTCCTGGCCTATGGAGCCGAGGCAATGTTGCCCTCCGACCTCGACCACGGCGCACCAAGAGTGAAGGCTTTCGACCACGACCGAGCTACGAAGGCCCAACAAGACGCAGTCGACCTACTCGAAGAGGCCCGTGAAGCAACCGTCATCCGCTCCTCTCGCTACCAACAAACCCTCCGCAGGTACGACGAAAGGAAGATCAGAGGAAGGATTCTCGAAGTCGGTGACCTCGTACTCCGGAGGACCCAATCAACGAAGGAAAAACACAAGCTCTCTCCACCATGGGAAGGACCCTATACGGTAACCGAAGTAGTCCGACCGGGCACCTACCGACTGGAGGACAACAACGGCAACCTTCTCAACAACACTTGGAACATTGAATAGCTACGTTGTTTTCCCCCTAAATTTGGTCTAAACCACTTTTTTGTTAGAACATGCTCTCGTAAGAGCACCCCTGCCCGAAACACTTTCAGCACGGGTCGCTCGGGGGGCTCCATGTATAATATTTTAATATTACCTCTCTTTTTACTATCGCACGACAAAGCAGATGTGTCCCCAAATAGAAACACATTCCATTCCCCGTGTTTTCCTTACGAAACTTTGTTCTTACTCCCAACCAAACGCACCCTGCCTTTTCCTATGGTTACGAATAGCTGAACCTCGCGGGCCACACCCCGGGCTCACAAGGTCGCAGCCTACAGAACAAACGGGCAGGTACAAGAAAGAAAGGATAAAAAAAAGTTTTGCTAAGATAAACACAGGGAACGAATATCGTGGTTCTGTCACAAGGATAGCACGGATGTGTTCATTAATACAGAAAACTGTTCACATGAGGGCTAACCCAGGATTGACAAGCGTAGGTACCGGTCGGATGTTTCCGACTGGAGCTCTCCGAACCCCGTCTCTCAGGACATCAAGGTGAGCATGTGTTCACTAATACGAACTATTCACATGAGGGCTAACCCACGATTGACAAGCGCAGGTACCAGTCAGACATTTCCGACTAGAGCTCTCCGAACCCCGTCTCTCAGGTCATCAAGGTGAGCATATGTTCATTAATACAAAACTGTTCACACGAGGGCTGACCCACGATTAACAAGGGCAGGTACTGGTTGGACGTTTCTGACTGGAGCTCTTCGAACCCCGTCACTCTAGTCATGCAGGCACCACCACATGAAATCTCTATCGAGAGACCAACCGGCCCCCTGAGTCGATCGAATCGCTCAGTATCCACACCTGAGATACACGTAGGATGCGAAGGGGCGCCCCAGGTGGGCCACACTAACTCCATCTCGAATGATGAGCACGGGTCCCGGTCAGACATTCCCGACTGAAGCTCTCTGAACCTCGTCTCTCAGGTCATCAAGGTACCGGTCGGACGTTTCCGACTAGAGCTCTTCGAACCCCGTCACTCCAGTCATCAAGGTAAAACACTATCAAAGCGCCTCTATTTCATTACAAATCATTTCATACATCCATACACGCATTTCATACCATATGCCTGAAACCCCCAGATGGTTAGGGCATGAACCGCCTGAGGGCTCAGGAACTAAGCATCGCACATGTAGCAAAATGCATCAGAACATTCTGTGATTGCGTCATGAAGCGGCGGTTACATCATTCGATATGAGCAACCAAAACAGAGCCAGGGGAGAAAACCATAGATGAGCCCCATGCGGCCTTCGCCCAGTCTGGCAGACTGGGTCATCTCAACCTTCTCGTTCGATCCTAAACCTCTCGCCAAGCCCATAGAATCTCCATCGAGGGGAGGCCGAAAAGCCACCTAGGTTGGTCTCCGGAATGACCTAGGCATTTGTCAGGTTGTAGGTAAAGGAGTAGTGGAATGTCACAAGAGGGCTATGCCGACCCCGTCACGAACGACGGACCCGAATTCCACTCGATCACACCCGTTAACAACTCACTGAGCTAGTCTTTCAAGCCCGAGCGATCAGGATAGGAGACGAAACTCAGCCCCTCTGGTTGTAAGGAACCGAGGATGGGGTAAACGCACATAAACTCACATCGACCCCTATGAAGGCCCGATAGGGCTCGGGGGCTCAAGAAAAATGCCAAGGACGGTGACCTCGAACTCGCTAGATCCACGACTACGACTCACCCGGTCCCCGGCGCGCACCGACACCAGGACCCACAGGCACCACCTTGTCTGATCTTTAACTAAACTAACAACGTCTTTGTAATGGCTTCAGATGGCTTCACTGCGCTCCAAATAAACCCTAGGACTGCAACCCCGAACTCGCGTCGACAGGATCGGCGACATCCGGCTACGGCTCTTGGGACCGCGACTCCTAAACTCGCGTCAATAGGATCGACGACATCTGGCTACGACTCTTGGGACCGCGACTCCTAAACTCACGTCGATAGGATCGGCGACATCCGGCTACGGCTCCTAGGACCATGACTCCTAAACTCGCGTGATGGCTTCACTAACTAAAACTAAACTCTCTTGATCCACGGCGCGCACCGACGCCTAGGTCTCTCTTGATCCATGGCGCGCACCGACGCCTAGGTCTACTAGTGATTCCACCTCGATCCTATCCACGGCGCGCACCGACGACATGGTCCATTCACAACTCTGACTCACCCGATCCCACGGCGCGCAATGACACCATGGTTAAACAAAATTATGTCTCAAACTAAAAAACACGCATACACGCCTGTTGAGACAACACCCCTAGCCGGTTCGGCCCAAACCACCTAGGGCTCGGGGGCTACACCCGTGGGTGCGCTCGTGCGCACCCGCCGACAAAACAGAAAAACATCCCTCGTTGACAAACTCATAAACATCCCCCAGCCGGTTTGACTCAAACTTCCCGGGGGCTACACCCGTGGGTGCGCTCGTGCGCACTCGCCGGCAAGACAAAAATCCCCTGGACGATTCTGCCTGAATCGCCCGGGGGCACGGGGGCTCCTATCGGGTTCATAAACCTGGGGTCCCTCGATGATCGGCTTCCATGCCAGGGCTCGGCCCAGGAGAATGGCCTTTCTTTCTTCTAGACCGGCCCAAAACTCTGAACTCAATATACCAGAGCACTCGCTTCAGGCCCTGGCCGCCTTTAGCCCATCTTTCCGACCGGAGCACTAGCTTAGGCGCAGGCCAACTCCAAACGGCTTCTCTGATCGGAGCGCTAGCATCCGGCCCCGGCTGCCTTCGCACGGCCTCCACTCAGAAAGCCTGACCCGAGGATCACCTCCGACTCCGACCCTGTGTCTCCGATCGGGGTTCATAGAAAAACCCTGCCCATCGCTATTCTTCGACTGGTGCGCCAGAATCGACTGGGGCCATCTGATCGGGGATGCCCGCTCGGAAGGAACTAGAAGGCGTACGAAGGAAGGCAAGACAGGGCTCGCAAGTCAAACCACGGCACCAAGGACCATACCCTGCGGAACAGTACTTTACAGCCGCCCTACCACGAACAGTATTGTAGGCGCCAACAATTACCTCTACAGTATTGTAGGCGCCGGTCAAAACACCCATATGGTAAGACCCCTGATGTGCCTCTAGGCATCAACAGTATTATGGGCATCGGAATTCACCGTACCAAGTGAACATGGTAAAGCCATGCCTCTAGTCAGCGAGATAGCATTTTTGCAGGTACCGACGTCCTCTAGTCTTAAAGAAAGCAACTCAAACCTCCCACATGTACCTAACATTCTATAGTGACATCAACAGTATTGCAGGCGCCCACCATTATCCCATCCCCATCGGCGTGGGCAACAAGGCTTAGAAACATCCATACTCACTCTCCCTCTCACTTGTAAAGCCATCCCCTTCTTCTATAAAAGGGGATGTGCTCCCTCCAAACACAGGCAGTTAACCCAAGTCGTCCTCTTCAAGTTCAGGTTCATTAGATCAATATCTGGAAACCCCTCAAGCAAATGCTAGGACACTTCGTTCATAGCATAGCTCCTATCGATCTCGGCCCTTCCGACCGGATACCCTGTCTCTCTCTCTCGTTTGTAACCCCACTACAGACTTCGAGCACCTGGGCTCGGGAATAACGTCACCGACTGACCCACACTGGACGTAGGGCACATTGCCTGAACCAGTATAAATCCCATGTCATTGAGTGCTAGGCCACCTCCGATCACAACGTACAGCAAAACTACAAATATTTACTAGTTGGTCACTTTCTGTACCGATAGATTCCTACTTGGTTATTCCACTACAAGCAAAGCATATAGAGTTTGGAATTCGGATAGTGGTACTCTTGAGGAAGTTCATGATGTTGAATTTGATGAAACCAAGGGTTCACAAGTAGAGAATGAGAACTTGGAAGATGTTAGAGGCATTCAACTTTCAAATGCCATGAATTGAAGAACATGGATGTTGGTGAATTGAGGCCTAGGCAAGTGAATGATGATGAAGATGATCAAGTGCAAGTGCTCTCTAACTCAAATGTACAAGATGATAAGCCTCAAGCTAGTACAAGTGGTTCTCATGATAATGAACAAGATCAATTGGCTAGTACATCATCTCAATCCAATGATCAAGCAAGTGTAAGCAATCAAGTTCCAATCCTCCAACCAACCAATATTGCAAGGGATCATCCATTGGACACTATTATTGGTGATATTTCAAGAGGTGTGCAAACTAGATCAAGATTGGCTTCATTTTGTGAGCATTTCTCATTTGTGTCATCCATTGAACCAAAGAAGATAGATGAAGCATTGAAGGATGTTGATTGGGTGAATGCTATGCATGAAGAATTGAATAACTTCACAAGAAATCAAGTATGGGAATTAGTAGAGATACCAAAGGGACACAATGTGATTGGAACCAAATGGGTTTTTAGAAACAAGCAAGATTGGTAGCACAAGGCTATACACAAGTTGAAGGTCTTGACTTTGGAGAAACATATGCCCCGGTTGCTAGATTGGAAGCAATAAGAATCTTGCTAGCCTATGCTTGTGCCCACAACATCAAGCTCTATCAAATGGATGTTAAGAGTGCATTTCTCAATGGTTACACCAATGAAGAAGTATATGTTGAGCAACCTCCCGGTTTTGAAGATGACAAGAAGCCAAACCATGTGTACAAGTTGAAGAAGGCATTGTATGGCTTGAAGCAAGCACCTAGAGCATGGTATGAGAGATTAAGGGACTTCCTACTCTCTAAAGGGTTCACAATGGGCAAGGTTGACACCACTCTCTTCATCAAGAAGATTGGAAAAGATTTGTTTGTGTTGCAAATCTATGTTGATGACATCATATTTGGATCAACCAATCAAGACTTTTGTGATGAGTTTGGAAAGATGATGGCTAATGAGTTTGAGATGTCCATGATTGGAGAGTTGAGTTACTTCCTTTGTCTTCAAATCAAGCAATTGAAGAACGGTACATTTGTGAGTCAAGGCAAGTATATCAAGGACATGATCAAGAAGTTTGGCATGAGTGATAGTAAAGCCATTAGCACACCAATGGGCACAAATGGCAACTTCGATAGTGTCGACAAAATATGGTCGGTAGTCTACCTAGGGGTATGCCCAAGGTAGTAGATTGTCGGCAGACAGATGCGCAAGCTACAAACAAGATGGTGACGCAAGACAGACATGAGGTTTTATCCAGGTTCGGCCGCTGTGAAGGCGTAATACCTACATCCTGCGTCTGATTGTATTGCTGTATGTCAATGAGAGATGTTTTTAGAGGGGTCCCCTGCCCACCTTATATAGTCCAGGGGCAGGGTTATAGATCTGGAAACTAATCCTAGCCAGTTACAATTACCATAGGTGGCCGGATAAGGATTCCTATTCTAACCGACCAGGATCTTGCTTGACCTCCAAATCTACCTTGATTCCTTGAGCGGGATTCTGAACAGATTGGTCGGGCCACGCGTCATCTTCTAGTGGGCTAGACCCCCTGATCCGGGCCAGCCCAAGCCTAGCCATAAGGGTATAGGGGTTAATACCCCCACAGCTAGTCCCCGAGCACCATGTATTATGCTGCGACACGCCGTTCGATCTCCTTCAACTAATGCGATCCATCGTCATGTCATCTCCAACTGGTTGAAATATTGACCAATCGAATGTGCCAGCATTCTGGTCAGAATAGAGAGCAGTGGACCACGATTATAGCCAAAGATTCCGGTTGTCCGAAGAATGCATGGTGCTCTAAAGAAAAAAGAAAAAGATTTATTTCCTTATCAAGTGTGCCCACTTGTATTTCTGAAAAGAAATGTAAGTGACCCTTGGACAATAGTAGTTCTGGTGAACAGTCAGAGCGTAGGGGTCGATAAAATAAGCACATTCACCACTCGGTGAAGTGTGCCCACTTAGTCCCCGAGCCTGGTAGTAGGTGACGTTGGCACGTGGTGCCAGGGTCTAAAAAGAATTTCCGCTTAAGTTAAGAATCCAATCGTCGTACAAGCAATACGAGATGCACCGGCAGGTGCATCGTACCGATGTAGTCCCTGAGCTTGCTGGAAGGCGAAGTATAAGCCTTGTAGCAAGGTCTAAATAAATGCCTCTCAACTGTATGTGAGTACAAATCACATGTAGCTGAGGAGAGCGGTCTCTGAGCAGTGGTCGGAACAGTTCCCGAGCATGATAGTGGTCAGAAAAGTCCTCGAGCACGGTAGTGGTCGGAACAGTCCCTGAGCACGGTAGTGGTCTAGACAGTCCCCGAGCACGGTAGTGGTCTGGACAGTCCTCGAGCACGAGAGGTGCGGCAAAAAACCAAATGCCACTTGTACTATTATTTTGTGTATTTATTTATTTACTTGCTCTGTCTAGTCCAATCTGACACGTCTGGTCAAAAAAGTAGACGGGTATAGCACGTCATACTGCCGTCTTGTCCTTTCAAGCAAACAGTTACATGGCACCTGTAAGTAGGTGCGTCGGCGTGGGCCCTCTCACACTGGTAATGAAGAGGCGCATACATTGATAACGAAGAGGCGCATATATTGGCATAGATCTCGAGGTTGTGAAAACAACCGTCTGCGGCGCGTGCGCACGTCTCCCAAGAATCTCAGGCAGACGAAACGGTAGAACTCTTAGTTAAATATAGTATAGAATTGGTAAGTTACTTTTTACTGAACCCCATTACCATTCGCAGTCGTAGCCTTCTTCTTCCTCTTGCCAACCCTAGTACCTTCGAAATCACCACCAATCAATTCTCCACCGTTTCCTCGTTCATCAGTAAGGCCAGATCCATGGTGAAAAGTGACACATAGAAGAAAGCATGAGTCATGGTGAAGGAGTGGTGGAAATCGAGAAGCAACGAGCAGACCATTGAAGACCTCGTCATCATGGGAGTACTCCACAACAAGGAGCTCGCAGGATGGCGTGCGCCGGAGGGTGAAGGATACCCCGATCCACAACCAGGTGAGATCGTGGTGTTCGAAAAATTCTTTAAGCGGGGTTTTGGGGTTCCAGTACATCCTTTCCTTCAGGGTCTCTGTCTGTACTATGAGATTGGGATTTGCAATCTGCATCCCAACTCGATCCTCCTTGTCGACACATTCATTCATCTTTGCAAAGCATATGGCGGCTTCCAGCCCCATTTCGACTTATTTCGCCATCTTTTCTGTCTGTGGAAGAAAGGAAGCGGTGGCTCGAAGACAGCCGGAGGTGTGTACCTCAACCTCTGTGACGAGATGAAGGCACAGTACCTGCACTGCCCTTGGAACACGTCGCTTAACGACTGGTACAAGAAATGGTTCTACATCCACGAAGAGCCAAACACAATCACACTGTGCGATGTGGGTTCATTCTAGAAAAGAGGACAAGCTGGTCAGAGAAGCCCGAGCACCTGGAACAGATTCCAGAAATATTTGGGATGATCCCGTGGAAGAAACTGGACGGTTCGAGCGTGGTCGAGAGCTTCATCAGCCAACGGATCCAGCCCTGCTAGAGGAGGGTACATCCTGGCTATGAGTGCCAAGGTAGCGCAGACCCGACGAGGACGAGGCAGGAGGCGCTTGACAAGATTGAAGTCAGGGCCAGAATTAGAGAGCTATTTAACTTAGCTGATCCAAATTATGTCAGATTGAGCAACATCGAGCACGCTTTCAAGCTCGCCCGACCTCCCCCAAAGGTAACTCATCTTGCCTTGTACCTGTAGTCTTATATTGTAATAGGAACTTACTGTGTTATGTCCTATTTGTTTCCTAGATTAATGGTCAGGATAGAGCAACAGTGTTTGTGTCACCACCCCCTAGTGTAGATTGGCTGTAAGTTGCCGACCCAACCGCCCAGACCAGCGCCGGGGTCAAAGACGTCGACTGGGCCATGCTCAGAGTTGGAGAGGAGGCAGCGGCCAAAGCTGCTGGTAAGCGGCCGGCGGCCAGCAAGCATCGTCAGGTGATCTTTACTCTGTCGGACGATGACACAGAGGAGGGAGAGGATGCAGACATCTTTCGACTCGTCCCTCGAAAGAGGAGGAGGCAACTGGAGTCGATGGAGCAAGGTGGCTCCTCCGTGCCAGTGGGACCCACATCGCCGACCACTGCAGCACGAAGGACAAGCGGCGGAGGGGTTGAGCACCAAGCCCCAGCATCGGTGCTGGATGTAGAGGGAGACCAGGTGTCACCCACACGGCACGTGGAGCAAGCATGGCCGAAGAGATGTGCCTTTGCCACATCATTCCGCGCTTCCAACATGTAAGTATTTGTAACTTTGATGTAAGCTTGCAATTTGTATTGATTATGGTTGCCTTCTGAACTTATCTCGGATGTACTAGTTCGGCGTCCACTGAAAATCCAGACCAACTAGGCGAGAGCGGCGAGGCTCCGCCAGCAATTTTAGAGAAGACTGCCCAGCAGCCGGCCATGGAGGAACCCATAGCAGAAGGTCTACCGGAGCCTCAGCACACAAGCAGTCAGACAATAGTCCCTGAGCAGGGGGTCGAGGGAAGAGCCGAGCCAAGCACAAGTGCTCCGAGCACTAACCCTGCTGAGGGCAACACCTCAGCACCAAGGGTAACGGAATAGACCAAGGAGCAGCAGCCGGAGGTGATAGCACAGAGCATGTTTGTCGATGCTACAGCCTATGGGAAGGACATAGTGATCGTAGAAGCTGCTAACTCCGGACCAGCACCGATACCCGAAGAAGAGGCCGAAGAGGACAAAGTAGAGGAGGTCCTGGGCCATCCACAGGACAAGCGACAACATGTATATGTGTTGCACTAGCGGAACAACCAATGGGTTGTTCATGAGGAAATCCCAGAGGTCGAAGAGACCAAGAAAGTTGAACGAGCGGCGAAACGACTAGTGACGGAGGTCCAGGTATGCTTTGTTTCACCACCTGATCTTGCTGTCTAGTCAAACTTTCTTACTTAGCTTTTTGCACACAGGACTTAATGAAGACTGCAAGGTACCATAAGAAATGCTTCGACCAGATTGAGGGGATCACTGCAAGCAAAAAAGAGCTGGCAGCCAAAGTGGAACGCTTGCGCCACCAACTTGAAGCCGCCAACCATGAGAGGATGGAGCAAGAGTCCCAGAACCAGAACCTGGTCGTCTAGCTTAGTAACAAAGAGCAGGAAAGAATAAGTAAGTAGTCACTTTATCACAACGAGTGCATGACAAGTGTTGTTGCGTTATTGGTAGTAACAGCTGTAGTGCAGGCTTAGAAGCCGAAGTGGTCCGTCTCCGAGAGGAGAATAGTCATGCGGTCGTAGAGTGTGATCGCCTGAAGGAGGACAACAGCAAACTGGTGCACGACCAGTCACAGCTCCAGGACCACACGACCAAGATGAAAGAGGAACTGAAAAGTAAGTTTTCCAGACCCCTTTGCTCACTTTTGTTGCCCGCCTTATCTTGTCGTGGTATGACGTTTTAATGGCTTGTGCGGTTTGCAGTTTTAAAAGTCAATGCCAAGAAGCATCTGGAGGCCGTGATAAAAGACCATGACGGCTAGAAGGGGCAGTGCCAAGAGACCACCAAGGATCGGGACACATGGAAAAACTGGTGCCAGGAAGTGGCAACGGGCATTTTGCCGGTCCTCAACCTTATCGATCCAGCGCTTATAGAGGATGTACCAAGGACGCCACAGCTCAGACTGGTCGATAGATGCCGAAAGGCATGGGGATGGTTCCAGGAGTTTGTGAAAGAGGCGGGTGAGTACACAGGCGCACATGTGCTAAGCATGGTGTGTGCTCACTACCCCTTGATCGATCTTAAGCGCCTAGAAGCTGGATACCCGAAGGAGGTAGATCCAGACAAGGCTGAGGAGCTTCGGATGACCCAGCTGGACTTGTCGGCAAAAATCATTGGCGACATTAACCTGTGTGGAGGCAGGACGGCACCTGTATAGGGTACGCCATCAATAAGTCAGCTGGAAACGCCGTCAGTTTTAAGCCAACCAGCGAAGCCTATGGTCTCAACCAGCCAGGCATCGGCGGGGCCATCTTCTTTAGCTCGACCAGTACAAGAGTCCCCAAGACTCGAGCACGATGTTAGGCCTAGCGAGCAACAGGTGCCGCGTGCCCCGACCAGCCAATAGGATAGGCTATAGCTGTAGAAGAAGATGTAGTTGTGTTATTGTAAACTTAGACCTTTTCAGGCAAGCTTGTAATAGTGTAACTGTATATCAGCATAATCTTGTTTGTTTTGTAGAAAACGTATTTAAGCTTGGATCTCGTGTTGGAGTAACTAAGTGAGAACATGTTAGCATTCTGTTTAGTTGTACCAGTTTATTCAACACGTCATCCTAACAGATTTGTATGGCCCTGGTTTGTCCTGTGGTCAGAGTGTGAGGTGTGTAGCCTGTGCACACGTAGACGCACTCAAGTCAAACTAGAGGGGACCTACCGATCACCCGTAGCACAGAGAGCAGATCCCATGCACGCGTTGGGAGGAACCGGAGACAGGGCCTGCTCCGAAAACCCGGGAAGGAATGGTGGTCGGTTTTGACTGGTTGAGTTGGAATAACAATAGACTTCGAAGTGACACATTAGAGTGGTCGGAGAAATCATAATAGCTTTATTGAATTAAATCGAAAGTACAAGAGGAGTACATATCTTAGTAGTTAAGCATAGAAACGCCTAAGCTTGTCGATGTGCCATGAATTGGGTACGTTCGTACCATCCAGGTGAGCTAACATGTAAGACGTTGGTCGTGTAACTTCCTTGATCATGAAGGGCCCTTCCCATGGAGTTGCAAGTTTGTGGACACCAGCCTAATTCGTCTTCCACTTCAGGACTAGGTCCCCAACCACAAAGAACAGCTCCTTAACGTTCTTCTTGTAGTACCTGCGCAAAACAGCAAAGTATTTGGCTGTACGTACGCAAGAATCAAGCCGCTTCTCTTATGCACTATTCACTTCTAGCTCCCGCACTTCATTGGCCTTGTCTTCGTCGAAGTTCTCTACCCGTGCTGATCTGAAGGCTATATCTGTTGGAAGCACTGCCTCAGCACCATAAACCATAAAGTATGGTGATACACCGATATTGCGACTGGGCTGGGTTCTGAGGCCCCAGACCACGGCTGGTAACTCTTTGAGCCATCTTTCGGGAGCTTTGTCATTTTCTCTGTACATCCTCTTCTTAAGTGCGTCCAAGATCATACCATTTGCCCGCTCGACCTGTCCATTAGCTCTAGGGTGCGCCACCGAGATGTATTTTACTACTATGCTCCTTTCATCGCAGAAGTCCCAAAAAGCATTCCCGGTGAACTGAGTACCCAGATCATTGATGATGCTGTTGGGTATGCCAAAATGGTGGATGACCTGGTCGATGAACGTGACAGCCTTTTCTGAAGATGCTTGTACCAGGGGCATGTACTCTATCCATTTTGAAAATTTATCGATCAGCACAAAGACACATGTAAATTTCCCAGGAGCCGGTTTGAAGGGCCTGATCATATCCAATCCCCAGCATGCGAAGGACCAAGAGGCTAGTATTGTCTGAATCTCGTGTGCTAGTACATGGACTCTCTTGGCGAAGAACTGACAACCCTCACAATGGCGGACTAGCTTCTCTGCATCGGCTACAGTTGACGGCCAATAGAACCCTGCTCGAAAAGCCTTGCCAACCAGCGTTCTTAAGGCCGCGTGGTTGCCGCAGGAGCTAGAGTGGATTTGGTCCAGGAGATGTTCGCCATCCTCCTAGGTTACACACTTCATCAAGATTTCCTCCTTTGCGTTCTTGCGCCATAATTTGCTGTCGACGAGTAGATACTGCTTACTGCGACGCATCAGGCGTTTGTTTTCTGTCTGATCGGTGTAACCACTACCATCTGTCAGGTACTTGATGAAAGGTACTCTCCAGTCAGGCTCATTAGTGGTTGAAGGTGGCTCAGTGGTGTTTGATGCCGGAATCGCAGCCACCAATAGCTGGTCTAGAGGCTTGTCGACCGTCGGATCTTCCTCTTCGACAGAAGGCGTGAGTAGGTCTTGAACGAATACGCCATGTGGGACTTTGGCTTGGGATGATCCTAACTTTGACAGCGCATCTGCTGCTTGATTTTTGTCCCGGACCACGTGTGTGTACTCGATGCCATAGAACTTGCCTTCTAGCTTTCTGATCGATTTGCAGTATGCATCCATCTTTTCGCTGGTCATGTCCTAGTCCTTGTTGAGTTGGTTGATGACCAGAGCTGAGTCTCTATATACATAGAGACATTTTACACCGAGCTCGACCACAATGCGCAAACCATGCAGGCATGCTTCGTACTCAGCGGCGTTATTAGACGCTGGGAAATAAATCCTAAGGACGTATCGGAGCTGCTCCTTGGATGGTGACACGAAAAGGACCCCTGCTCCTGTGCCGTCAATGTTGAGAGAGCCATCGAAGTACATCTTCCAATACTCATCAGGCCCTTGAGAGGCAGGTGTGCTTAAGTCTATCCACTCGACGATGAAATCGACGAGTGCCTGAGACTTGATTGTAGTATGGCTTGCAAATTCCAAGGAGAAAGGGCATAGCTCCATTGCCCATTTGACGATGCGCCCATTCACATCCTTGTTGCGAATGATGTCTCCCAGAGGGTACTCGGTCATGACCACCACATGATATCCGTCGAAGTAATGTTTCAACTTTTGGGATGTTATCAGTATGGCGTAGATCAGTTTCTGAATCTATGGGTACCTGGTCTTGGATTCATTGAGTACCTCACTGATGAAATAGATTGGTCGCTGTACCTTGTAGGTGTGGCCAGGCTCATCGCGCTCGACCACCATGGCAGTGGAGACCACTCGATTAGTTGCCGCAATGTAAAGCAGGAGGGTTTCGTCTTCTCTGGGAGCAGTGAGGACCGGAGGTGATGTAAGGAATTATTTCAACTATGTGAAGGCAACGTCTGCTTCCTCCGACCACTCAAACTTCTCGGATGCTTTGAGCAGCTTAAAAAACGGTAATCCTTTTTCGCCTAATCTTGATATGAAACGACTGAGAGTAGCCATGCATCCGGTAAGCTTCTGAACATCCTTCACCTTTTTGGGTGGCTTCATATCTAAGACAGATTTGACTTTCTTCGGGTTAGGGCGTATGCCGTCGTGACTGACGACATTGCCAAGCAGTATACCAGAAGGAACACCAAAGATGCACTTCTTTGGGTTTAATTTCCATTGGAATGTATTAAGGGCTGCAAAGGTGCATTCTAGGTTGTCAACAAGGGTATGTGCTTCCTTGGTTTTGACAACTACATCATCAACATAAGCCTCGATGAGGTCGTCTTTTATCTCATCTTTGAGGTAGGCCTGTATGGCGCGTTGGTAGGTAGCCCCGGTGTTCTTGAGCCCGAACGACATGGTCGTGTAGCAGTAGACGCCGAAAGGCGTGATGAAGGATGTCTTGATCTGGTCGTCCTTTTTGAGAGCAATCTGGTGATAACCAGAGTAGCAATCAAGAAAGGAAAGCAGCTCACAACCGGCGGTTGAATCTACGACCTCGTCTATGCGAGGTAAGCCGAAGGGGTCTTTAGGGCAGTGTTTGTTGAGATTAGTGTAATCAACACATATTCTCCATTCATTATTCTTTTTGCGTACAAGAACCAGGTTGGCTGACCACTCCGGATGATACACTTCTTTGATAAATCCGGCTACCAAAAGCCATGTAACTTCTACCCTAATCGCCTCCTTTTTGTCACGAGCGAACCATCGTAGCTTCTGCTTGATAGGTTTGGCCTTGCCGTTGACATTCAAGGAGTGCTCGATCAAGTTCTAAGGTACACCGGGCATGTCAGCACGTTTCCATGCGAACACACTCACGTTGGTCCTCAAGAACCTGACAAGCGCGTCTTCCTATTTAGGATCCAGGTTGGCCCCAATAAGGGCTGTTTTGCTGGGATCACCGTCAACTAGCTGGATCACCTTATGCTCCTTGGACTTGATGTTCTTGTGTGGAGCCTCGAGCTCTAGGATCTCCAGGTGGTCGGCTGAGGTCTTCTTGGCATCGAGCATGGTCTCAGCCATGCGAATAGAGAGGTCGTGAGCCTCTGCTATTTTGAAGCTGTCGTCCTCGCAGGTATAAGCTGTGTATACGTTGCCCTTGAGAGTTAGAACCCCTTTCTCGGTAGGCATCTTGAGAACCAAATACCTGTAGTGAGGTATGGCCATGAATTTGGTGAGCGATGGTCGACCAAGGATAGCATGGTAGGTGCCGTCGAAGTCAGCGACCACGAAGTTGACGTAGTCGGTGCGGAAGTGGTCCGGGGTACCAAATTGCATAGGTAGCATGATCTGCCCGAGAGGTGTAGAGCTCTATCTGGGGAGAACACCCTAGAACTGTGCCTCGTATGGCTTGAGATCTGCCTAGGTTATCTTCAGGGCTAGCAGACTGTTCTTGAACAGTATATTGATGGAATTGCCGCCGTCAATCAGCACTCTGTCGAACTGAACCTTGTTAATACAAGGATCGAGGACTAGAGGAAAACATCCTGGCTCGGGTATTGCAGCCCATTGGTCCTTTCTGCTAAAGGAGATCTCGTAGTGAGACCAAGGAGGGAGCCACGGATCAGTGATGAGGTTGTCGGTGTTGGCCACATTCAAGCAGGCACGGGCGAGTAGCTTGCGTTCTCGTTTGGTCTCGATGGACACTTTGCCTCCAATGATGGTGTGGACGCGATCGGTTGGCCTGACATACTTGTGATGGGGATCTACATCTTCATTGTCGTTGTCCTCCTTGTGTTGTTCCCCTATGTCGTTAGGCTTGTCGGATGTATCCGGAGCCTGTTGACGCGTGTAGATAGACTTGAGAACGTGGCAATTCTCCATGGTATGGTTTGACTTGGGATGGAGCTGGCAGGGCCCTTTCAATGCTTTGGCATAGTCTTCTTCGTAGTCACGATGTCCGCCACCTTTTTTAATGGTATTGACCTTGCCGTCGTCTTCCTGAGCACGCTTGCCCCTGTAATCGTCACGGCGATTACGCCGCTGATTACGCTGGTCGCGGTGGTCGCGGGAGTCGTTGCGCTAGTTGCGGCGATTAAAATTGTCGTTCCGACCACGGTTGTCGTGGTAGTCATCATGGTGTGGGGGTGGTCGGAGCGTGGAACCCTTGCTGCTTCTTCGATGATTATCTTTTTAGCATCGTCAGTGTTCGCATATTTCTTAGCAGTGGCTAGGAGCGTTGTGACTAATTCAGGTCTCTTACGGAGGAGCTTGTCCCTTAGGGCATCATGGAAGCGGAGGCCAGTGATGAAAGCCTCGATTGCCTCGTTGTTGGAGATTGACGGGACCTTGATGCGCATCTCCAAGAAACGCCGGACGTACTCACGCAGTGGCTCATCTTTCTGATCTTGAATCCACTGCAGATCATATTTGTTGTCGGGTTGCTCACAAGTAGCAATGAAGTTGTCGATGAAAGCTTGCTTGAGCTCCTGCCAAGAATCAAAGTAGTTCACCGGCAAGCTAACCAGCCATTGGTGGCCTGCATGGCCAACGGCAACTGGGAAGTAATTAGACATGACGTGCTCATCAGCCATGGCTGATCTGCACGCGGTTTCGTAGAGCATAACCCATAATTCAGGGTTCTCCTTGCCGTCGTACTTCTAAAGTTTCTCAAGCTTGAAGTTCTTGGGCCATATGACTTGGCGAAGGTGAGAAGTAAACTGCTTCAAACCTAGAGGGCCGTGGGTAGTATCGTATTCCATACGGCGATGGCTTTCGTGGGATGCACGATCGTGGGCTCTTTGGTTAATGCGATCGCGTAGATCACGTTCTCCGAGGTAATGGCGGAGATCGTTATTGCCATCGCGGCGATCCCGGTTACCACCTTGGTTAACCCTGCGACCGCGGTTATCACAGCGATTGTCACGGTTGTCTCAGCGATTGTCGTCCCGACCACCATCATGGCCACTGTTTCCACCTTGACGGTTGTTTGAAGGGTCATCGTTGCGCGAGCCATGTTGGCTGGGTGGCTGTGAGCGACTTGAGTACTGGTGGTTGTGGCTTGACTCGACTGAGACGGATGGAGCCTGGGCTTGATTTACAATCTCTATGGTCTGGGCCATAGTAGCCATCAGGTAAGCTTGTATATCATCGCGAACTGCCTGGGTTTCCGGGGTATTGGGTAGTCGTTGCATTGTTGCCATAGCAACAGCTACGTTGGTGCTTGGAGTCCTGAAGACCTGTTTGTCCCCCACCCTGTCGAAGGCATTGTTAAGGTCGCGTGGCTGGACCCTTATGCGTCGTGCCTCCTCTTCTGCCTCGGCTTCGATTTGTCGACGATTAAACTGGTCAATATTGCGTGCTTCGCGTGCTAGCCTTTCTTGTTCTGTTTCGCCAACTGCCAGTGGTTCGTCATTACTGATAACATTGATCAAGTCCCCTCACCTTGGTGGGAAAGACGGGAATCGTGGGAACCCCGGGGCGTGGTCTGGGATATCCAGATCGTATTCAACGCCTTCATCATCATGATGCTGGAGCTCGGTGTGGACGGAGGCATTAGATGCGATGCCAGACGAGGAGCTGGAGCCACCCTCTTGAACTGTGTAGATGGATCCTTCTTGATAATCCTCAATCCAGACCATGTTGATGAAATTACGCAGGCCGTAGGGCTAGGCCTGGTAGTTCTCCGTCGAGGCTTTGTACTCGGAGAGCCGAAGACCCATCATGGAGGCTGGCCGGCGACGAGTGGAGCGCCCTTCAGGAGTAGATGTGACCATGAGATCCATACCGAGTTGTGCAGGACGACTGGCCCGAGCTGGTCGGGTAGATCTGTTATGGGTAGTGGTTACCTGCTCATTAGGTTGACTTTGAATTGAACTTACCAGAGCTAGGGTTTCAGCAAGTTTGGTGCCGACCCGATCGATGGAGTCGAGCAGGTCAGTGTTGTTGATGTGCTTCCCTTTGTATCGAGGAAGCGAACGACGGGTTGTCGGCGTGGCTAAAGACGATGTGGGCATGGCCGGAGCTAGATCCACCATGGTCAGAGCCGTAGCCGATGCAGGTGAAGCAGTGGTCGACGCAGATTGAATACGCGCCTCCTCCATGGTCATGGCGATGAACTCGTCAGAGCTTGTGGTCTAGGTGATCTGGCCGATGGTGAACATGAGGCCGTTCGGTGTAGCCATGGAGCCAGGGATGATGACCATCTTGTTTGCTTGGAGAGCAGTACGCACACCCCCTACCTGGGGCGCCACTGTCGACGAAATATGGTCAGTAGTCTACCTAGGGGTATGCCCAAGGTGATTGTCGGCAGACAGATGCGCAAGCTACAAACAAGATGGTGACGCAAGATAGACACGAGGTTTTATCCAGGTTCGGCCGCCGTGAAGGCATAATACCTATGTCCTGCGTCTGATTGTATTGATGTATGTCAATGAGAGATGTTTTTAGAGGGGTCCCCTGCCCGCCTTATATAGTCCGGGGGGCAGGGTTATAGATCTGGAAACTAATCCTAGCCAGTTACAATTGCCATAGGTGGCCAGATAACGATTCCTATTCTAACCGACCAGGATCTTGCTTGACCTCCAAATCTGCCTTGATTCCTTGCGCGGAATTCCGAACAGATTGGCCGGGCCATGCGTTGTCTTCTAGTGGGCCAGACCCCCTGATCCGGGCCGGCCCAAGCCTAGCCGTAAGGGTATAGGGGTTAATACCCCCACATATAGTGATGCAAGTGGCAATATGGTGGATCAAAAATTATATCGGTCTATGATTGGAAGTCTACTCTATGTGACCGCATCAAGGCCGGATGTCATGTTTAGTGTATGCATGTGTGCAAGATTTCAAGCCTCACCAAGAGAAAGTCATTTGAAGGCTACAAAGAGAATATTGAGGTACTTGAAGCATACACCAAATGTTGGTTTGCGGTATCCCAAAGGAGCAAAGTTTGAGCTAGTTGGTTACTCCGACTCGGATTATGTAGGATGCAAGGTTGAAAGGAAGAGCACCTCGGACACATGTCAATTATTGGGAAGATCACTTGTTTCATGGTCATCAAAGAAGCAAAATAGTGTTGCATTATCAACCACTGAATCCGAATACATATCCGTCGGTAGTTGTTGTGCACAAATACTTTGGATGAAGGCCACTTTGAGTGATTTTGGAATCAAGTTCAAGAAAGTGCCATTGCTATGTGACAATGAGAGTGCAATCAAGTTGACAAACAATCCGGTTCAACATGCAAGAACAAAGCACATTGATGTCCGCCACCATTTCATAAGAGATCACCAACAAAAAGGGGACATTTGTATTGAGAGTGTAGGCACCGAAGATCAACTTGCCGATATATTCACCAAGCCATTGGATGAGAAAAGGTTTTGCAAGTTAAGGAATGAGTTGAACATATTGGATTTCTCAAATATGTGTTGGTGCACCCCCCCACTCATATGACATGCCTCTCCTTTGAGCAATCCAAGGTAAAAGTTGATTGGCATGGCATACATCCTTGCTAAGGACTTGTTTAGTGCATCTAGACATCTTTCACATTTAATAGGCTCATTCATGAAAATCAAATGAATTTGATAATTGTATGGTACCACTATTGCTTCTATGCTTATTTTGATCTAGTGGTAGCATATGACATGTTTGTGGGCTTGTAAACCTAGTGTTTGATCTAGAAAATGAGCTCTAAGTGCTTAACTCAACATGGTACAAGATAACCCTTATTTGGAGGTGTGAAGAAGCTTGTCCTTGGATCAAACCGAGTTAAATGTCTTTGGCAAGTATTCTAAATTGAACCAAATTTGGGAAAATGATCCTCACCCCATTGATTGACATTAATAATCTCAACCTATCTACTTTTTGAACCTTTGTGGTCATTGATGACAAAGGGGGAGAAAAACAAAGATATTAGTACATGGGGAGAAAAACAAAGATATTCGTGTACTAAGATAGTGAAAAGACAACAAAGGAGGAGAATTTGACATAGGGGGAGGAATATGACAAAGGAAAGGGATCTGGGGAGGAATATGACAAAGGAAAGGGCTCAATTAAAATTTTGAGCACACAAGTAGGGGGAGCAACCTCATGAACTTGTATGGTGCATTTGAATGTGCATTTCATATGTTTGCTTGCATGGCACAAGTTTTAAATTTCAATATTCATGCTTGTGTGGTGTATGCTAGTTATAGGTTTGAATGATGAAATGAAAATCTAGCATGCATAAGTTTATCTAGTGATTTCATTTCCAAGTGTTTCCAAGTGGTATCGAGCTAACCATGGTGCTAAGGATGGTATAATGGTGCACTCTGATTGGTATCACGCTTCAAAGGTCCATCTTTTACACCTTAGCATCATTTGGTAGACATTGTCTCCTATATTTCCTATCTAAGCATATGTGCAAGCTACAATCCAAACTCTTAGCACATATGTAGGGGGAGCAATTGCTACCATATGGGGTTCATGAAACTTGTCCATATCCTTTTACACATGGTAAATATGCTTCGGCAAGCAACATGGATTCAATTGAATTTTAATTCATATCTTTGTGAAAGGGTTGTCATCAATTAACAAAAAGGGGGAGATTGAAAGCTCTAGTTTGGTTTTGGTGAATTGATGAAACCCTAAGTGCTAAC
Organism: Miscanthus floridulus; assembly: GCF_019320115.1. Classification (NCBI taxonomy): domain Eukaryota; kingdom Viridiplantae; phylum Streptophyta; class Magnoliopsida; order Poales; family Poaceae; genus Miscanthus; species Miscanthus floridulus. Next base: position 47,673,872 of record NC_089586.1, on the reverse strand, counting down.
CTAGTTTATCAAGTGATCATGACATAGGTAGCACATTCCAAGTGGTGAAGCAAATAGAGATCATGACATGGTGATGGTGATGCCATGGTGATGATCAAGTGCTTGGACTTGAAAAGAAGAAAGAGAAAAACAAAAGGCTCAAGGCAAAGGTATAAATGGTAGGAGCTATTTTGTTTTGGTGATCAAGACACTTAGAGAGTGTGATCACATTTAGGTTTGATATCCATACTATTAAAAGGGGTGAAACTCGTATCGAAATGCGGTTATCAAAGTGCCACTAGATGCTCTAACTCATTGCATATGCATTTAGGATCTAGTGGAGTGCTAACACCCTTGAAAATGTTTGTGAAAATATGCTAACACATGTGCACAAGGTGATACACTTGGTGGTTGGCACATTTGAGCAAGGGATAGGAAGTTCACTGGTGGAGTGCGGACAGTCCAACGGTGCCACTGACGCCATAGATAGAAAAGATGGAGGTCACTGTAAGTGACCGGACACTAGTCTCTGTAGGACTGGCGCATCCGGTCAGTAGCAGCTGAAGAAGCACAGCGTCGATCATCGATCGGACGCTGGCACTGAAATGACCGGATGCTGGCTGTGTCCAGTCACACTGATATGGTCGCGCACAGAGGAATCACCGAGTGACCGGACACTAGGTGTGTCCGGTCGAGATGACCGGACGCGTCTGGTCATGAAAAGTCGTCTCTGGATGCTTACTGGAAACGACCGGACGCTGGGGTTCAGCATCCGGTCACTTTGAGCTGCTGCGTCGGTCGTCACTTGACCGTTGAGATCGGGCGATCAACATTTGAAGACAGGGGACATGTGGCACGCATCCCGTGACCAGACGCTGAGGTCCAGCGTCCGGTCAATATGACCAGAGTGTCCGGTCACCCCGAGTTGTGCCCAGTGAAGGGGTATAACGGCTCTATTTCATGGGGGCTTCTATTTAAGCCCCATAGCTGACTCAAGCTCACTCTCTTGGCCATTTGCATTGACATAGCAACCTTGTGAGCTTAGCCAAAGCCCTCCCACTCATCTCCATCATTGATTCATCATCTTTGTGAGATTGGGAGATAATCCATGTGCATTGCTTGAGTGTTTGCATCTAGAGGCACTTGGTGTTCGTGTTTCGCTGCGGGATTCGCTTGTTACTCTTGGTGGTTGCCGCCACCTAGATGGCTTGGAGCAGCGAGGATCGTCGAGTAGAGGGTGGTGATTATCTCCAGCTCCGATCGTGGTGATTGTGAGGGGTTCTTGATCTTTCCCCAGCGGAGAGCCAAAAGGTACTCTAGTGGATTGCTCGTGGCTTGGGTGATCCTCATCTTGTGTTGGTTGTGCGGCACCCTATCGAGGGTTTGGCGTGTGATGCCAATTAGCGCGTGAACCTCCAAGTGAGTGAATCGCCACAATGAGGAGTAGCTTGCCGGCAAGCAAGCGAACCTCGGTAAAAAATCATTGTATTCATCATCTGATTCCAAGGTGATTGGTCTTCATTGTTATTCATTCTTGTGATTGATTGGCTCCTTTTCTCGACATGGCGGTATAACCTTCTTGCTCACTCTCTTTATATTACCGCAAACTAGTTGCCAAGCTATTTAGTGTAGCTAGTTTTGAGAGCTTGTTAGTTTGGTTAGTGTGGCTCTTTAGTTAGCCTTTGAGAGCACATTAACTGTCTAGTGACATAGCTATTGTGTGGATAGAAACTATATCAACTAGAATTATGGTAGGTGGCTTGCATTTTTAGTAGGCTAGCACAACACTTGCTTCGCCTCATAATTGTTTAACTTATTTGCTAAGTGTTGTTGTAGAAATTTTTATTAGGCTATTCACCCCCCCCCCCCTCTAGCCATTAGGACCTTTCAGACGTGCCCTGCCCGACAAAACAGCTCCTGATCAGACGGGACGTGGCCTGGGTATGGCCCACCACTACCGCATGCCAACCACTACCGCACGCTGGGCACAAGAACCAAAGCACCACCGCACACAAGCGGCTCTCCGCATCCCTAGGCAGGACTTGGAAAAAGCCAAAACAGGATCTCCACTGAGAAAAACCATCGGGCTTCCTAAGTCGATCGAACGGCTCAGGAAAACACACTGAGGGATAGGTAAGGAGCAAAGGGATGCCCCATGTAGGCCATGCTGACTCCATCACGAATGACGAGCATGGGTCCCGGTCAGACATTTCCGACTAGAGCTCTTCAGACCCCGTCACTTGAGTCATCAAGGTAACACTACCAACCCCCTTCTATTTCTTTATAATCATTTCATACATCCATACGCGCATTCATTCCATACGCCCGTGCCCCCCGAACGATTTGGGCCCTGAACCGCCTGAGGGCTCGGGAACTAAGCATCGCATGTGCAGTGAAATGCATCACAACGCTCCGTGTTGCATCACGAAGCGGCAGTTGCCTCATTCAACATGAGCAATAATAGAGCCAGGGGAGAAAAAGGCAGATGAGCCCCGTGCGGCCCTCGCCCAGTCTGGCAGATAGGGTCATCTCAACCTTCTCGTTCGGTCCTAAGCCTCTGTCAAGCCCACAGAATCTCCATCGAGGGGAGGCCATTAGGACACCTGGGTCGGTCTCCGAAACAACCCAGACATCTGCCAGGTTGCAGGTAAAGAGCAGTGGAATGTCACAAGAGGGCTATGCCGACCCCATCACGAACGACAGACCCGGATTCCACTCGATCATACCCGTTAGCGAACTCACCGAGTGCGTTAGTCGAGCCCGAGCGCTCGGGACAAGCGACAAAACCCAGCCCCTCCGATTGTGAGGAACCGAGGATGGGGTAATGCACACAACTCAAACCGACCTCTACTAAAGCCCAACGGGGCTTGGGGGGCTCAAGACACAAAACGCCTGGGTCTATGACCCCGAACTCACCCCATCTGGCTATGCTTCAACTACACTCCAAAACTACTTGGGTCTGTGACCCCGAACTCGTCCCATCCAGCTACGCTTCGACTGCACACCAAAAATGCCTAGGTCTGTGACCCCGAACTCGCCCCATTAGGATCCATAACTCCGACTCACCCGATCCCACGACGCGCACCGACACCAAGATCAGTGAGCTCCATCTCAACCAATCCCTAAACTAACTAACTAACTACCTCAGCTGCACAGACTACACCGAGGCCAGGATCCATGACTCTGAATTGTTCGATCCCACAGCGCGCACCGACGCCAGGACCCATGAGCTCCATCTCGTCTGATCTCTTGACTAACTGCCTCACCCGATCCCACGGCGCGCATCGATGCTAGGATCCGCGAGCTCCATCTCACCCGATCCCTAAAAAACTAAACGCCATAGATGCACAACGACGCCTTGGTTGACAACTCCCTCTCGACTAAAAAGCACACACACACGCCCACCGACAAACGCCCCCTAGACGATTCTGCCCGAATCACCCGAGGGCTCGGGGGCTACACTGTAACACCCCGGTGTTATGCCTGCATCTAGGCACTACTAATCATACATGTCATGCATCATCAAGCATCCTAATCCTACATGCATGATCTTGCATATAACAACTGAAATATTTCTTCGAAACATACGAAACATGTTTGTGAAAAGAAAATGATGCATACACTTATTATAGTTGTTCTGCTCTAATTCTTGCTTGCTAGTTGAGTAGAAACTGTTGGTTATGCTTGTAAATCATCTAGAATGGTTTAGCACAATTTTTGGAGCAAGGTTTGTATTTGAATTATTGCCAAATTTTGCTTTAAAAATAATTCCCCAAAATTAGGGTTTTGAGTTAAAATTTAACTTTTATTCTATAATTTAAAATCTAGATAGAATTGGACTTTGGTCATAAAAGCAAAATTGTAGGGAATTTAATTCTAAGCAATTTTCATTTTTGGTACATTTTCAAAAGAGGTCATTTTCTTGCTCAAATTAATGTTTGAAAGATGGCATTTTAAAATTTTTCTTGAAAATCAATTGAAAAATTCCATTTATATTTTCTGGGCCGCCGCCTCGCTTCTGGCCTGCCAGCCGAAGCCGGCCCAGCGAGCTCCCGCGCGCCGCGCGCGCCTCGCCTCGCTCGGCCCAGCCCAGCGCCGCGCCAGCCCGGCCTGCCTCCGCGCGCCGCGCCGTCCCCTGCTGCTCGCCGCGCCACGCCACGACCGCGGCAGAAGGCGTCCGCCGCGTGGCGACCGCATGCCGGCGTCAACCGCCGCGCGGCAGCCGCGGCCTGACATCGCGCCCACGCGCCCGCCTTGACCTGCCGATGCCCGCGCGCTCGCTCACTCGCGCCCGCACTTCCTCCCCTTCTCCTCCACAGCCGCGAGCTCCGAGCTCCGCCGTCGCCGCGCTCGAGCTCCGCCGGCGTCCAACTCAAGCACCACCGCACCATTCTCCAATTCCTCGTGCCCCGAGCTCCGCCTCGCCTTCCTCGAAGTCGTGCTCGAACTTGCTCCGCCTTCCGAGCACAGGTCGGACCTCCCCGCGCCTCGCCACCAGCGTCCATGGCGCCGCCGTGCACGGCCGCCGTGGAGCACCCTTTTTCTTCCCTCTCCAGCCTCGCATAGCGACCTTGCCGAGCTCGCTTTCTCCTCGCGCGTCTCCTGCGCTCGCTCTCTGGCGTTGCCGTGGCCGGAGACGGCCGCTGGCCGCTGGCCGAGCCGCGCCGCCGCGCCAGCGCGCGCCCCGGCGAGTCGCCTCGCCTCGGCTGGCCAGGCCGAGCCAGGCCGAGGGCTGACGCCCTGATTGGGCCGTCTCCCCCCTCTCGCGCTTGGGCCGAGCAGGCCAGTGATGGCCATGGGCCAGCTGTTCCCTTCGGGCCGGCCCAGCATTTCTGAAATGAATTGATTTCCATTTATCATTTGTTATTTGAAATCAAAAATGGTTTGAAAAATGTTTGGATGGTCAAACTTGCTCCAAATTTGTTGAAACAAAATTTGCTAGGTTTCTTATCACCAGATCTACTTGGGAAAAATAGTGCATGTCATTTTTGATATACTTTTCTATAGGATTTTATTTAATCTTGAATATTGCTGATAACTTGAAAAATATGTAGAAAAATATATAGGCTTCACAAAAATATGATTCCAAGTTTGTTAATCTTCTTATGTCATGTACTTTCTAGGAAAAATATATTTCATACATGTGCTGTGGAAAAATTTTGAGGTGTAGTTCAAGTACTTTTAATGGCTGATTTTTGTTATTTTTGCTAGAGAGCAAACTTTGTATAAAACATGCATGTGGTAATTTTTGTACAGTCATTATATGCTATGAAGAACCTAGGAAAAATATTAATTCTGTTGTTTGACACTTTTCATAGTACAAAGTAATTTCATGCTCATTTTCATGCTATAGCTTGTCATTTTTGTGTAGGATAGTTTACTTATCCAAATGCCATGAAATTTTTATGGTAGTCTGTTTAGGGTAGTAGTATGCTACTGCAATTTTCTCAGATTTTTAGGAGCATCAGAAATATAGGTTGCTATTCAAACCTATTATTAACTAGGGTTTAAGCCAGTGTCGCTTTAAGTGTGATTAAGAAAGTCGTAAAGTTTTGGTGTATCTTTGAAGCATTTCATAAGATAGGTTAACTTAACATATTAGTAGTAGAAGAGAATGCAGTAGATGACATGTGCTTGTAGTATAGTTCTTAAGATGATGTTGACTACCTTGCATTTAAACATATCCATTGCATTCATCTCCTTCGATGCACCGTTTGCATAATCACTTACGCGCATTGCATCATACAGGATCGCAAACCGAGAACCCGGTCGTCATACCCGAGGAGCCAGAGGAGCAGCTCGAGGTGCAGCAGCAGGAAGTGCCAGAAGCCGACGAGGAGGACGTTGAGGAACTTCCGGAGTGCCCCGATCACCGTCCGAGCTCCTTCGAGAGAGGCAAGCCCCGGAGCATTTTTCTCCCGGTTTGCAATTAATTAATTAAATGCTTTACTTTAAATTGATGCATTACGTTCAGGAGTTGTTTGCAACCGTTGCTGCATTATACCTTGTTTACCTTTGTTATACTATATCCTTGTTACCCTGGTATCCGCAGTCGAGTCAATGCTTAGCTGGCTTAGACCGGTAGAAGTCGGGTGATTTCCTGTCACCTGCGAGCTATAGGTGGTTACCTGGATCTGCTTGGATGACTATGAAGTCATGGTATAACTAAGTGTTAAATGAAGTTGAGACCGGACGGAGACTTGCAGAGTTTTGGACTGTAGTGTTTCCGTCTGTGTCGATTAAGGACCGACCGTTGTTGGGCCTCGAGTCATGTTGAACGCATGCCTTACATTTAGCTGGCCGGATAAAGTACCTTCCGACCGCGAAGCTGGGAGATTTTTCGGGCCGAGTAGATTGCCCGCAGCGCACTGTGCCGGAGCAGGTGTGGTAGGACACGGGGGCGAGATGATAAGACCAAAGTGCAGTCGGTCGGCCCCCGGGTACATGTGGTTCCTGGCAAACTCGAGATACCTGGAAAGTTGGCTCGGTGATCAATATCTCACTTTAGCGGGTGAGTGAGGTTTGTGTAAGGAATAAATCACCAGCTGGTTAGGAATCGATTCGAATCGCCATCGCTCCTGGATAGTGAGCACTTGACTTGAGTGACTTCATCGTAGTAAATGTTATGGAACACTTGGACAGTTATAATGAATATGACGGGATGGAAGTTGCTTAATGATCATTGGTTATCATTATCTGCTTAATCACATGTTTACTCTAGTATAGGTGCAAATCTAGTGGACAGGTTAATAATAATTAACTTGGCAATAATGCTTTTCGAAAGGTTCTTGAAATGCTAAAAATGCTTCTTTGGCAAATGAGTCAGCTACCCCACTATAAAGCCCTTCATAATCCTTGGTGTCATTATTTTCGGTTATGTCGGGTAAGTCTGGCTGAGTACCTTCTCGTACTCAGGGTTTTATTCCCACTTGTTGCAGATGGGCAGATGTACTATGGCTACTGTATCAACTGCCTGTATCCTGCGATGGGTGATGCTTAGGACCATGGGCATGGTCATTCCTTACGTCTCATCTAATGCTTTTGTTGGAGATGATCATCCGCTGGCACTATATTTCAACTCTGTGTGTGTGTGTGTGTGATTTGAACAAAAGACTTCCGCTACTTTTTATTCGAACATGTTTTGTAATAACTATGTTTAAACTCTGATGTATCTGTTATGCAAACTTTTATGTAATATGTGATTGGTGACCGCTAAACTTATTACGATCATGGCTGGGACATGAGTTGGTTTGAAATCCTTCGTGATTTCACGGACTACCGGGTTATACGGGCTTAAGTTTGCTAAAGCGTCTGCGCTGGCGGATGATTTTCTTACTTAATTTCGTATAATTGGTCGGTTCTGTTACAGCTGGTATCGGAGCATGGTTTAGTGTGTTACTATTCACAAGTGTATTTAAAACAAAAAGGCATTTGAAAAATGTGATTTTAAAACTATAAAGTGTGCCAGTGATCAGATCCTTTATGCCCAGTTAAGGACTTTAGGTGGCTTAATTAAGTACTGACTGGGGTTCTTGCATCATATTTCTCTTTCGTCGCTCATACGGTGTGCTATTGTATGAGTGCCACTTGGTTGAGTGGTAATGAATGGATCATTTGCCTCTACGCCTCGGTAAGTGTGAGTTGTGAGAGCATGATCGGATGCACCGCCGATCTAGGGTGAATGCTTATATGATGCTGGAGTAATTACATGTTCTACGCATGTTTTACAAAGGTATCTCATGTATGGGTCTTCCGTCTGTGGAGGCGATGCCGTCAATAGGACGATGGTTCGGGTAGTTACTACCGTTGTACACGTATCTGGGGATTCGTGTAGAGCGTGTAGATAAAGCTTTACTGCTTTTATGCATTCATTGGGAATTGGGCTGAAATGAATTTTCTGCAGGTATATAACAACGCTATCGTGTAGAACGTATTAGCTACGTATTGAGAGATCGTTGTATGCCACCGAATTAGTCGTTAGAAATTATTTATTTGCTAAGTTTGTGAGAACGTACGACCCGTACATACATCATGTTACTCGTGCATCTCATTCATCTCATGCATTCCTCCCCTTATAAATTGATTATCTCATTTTGATAAAAGTTGTATCACCTAAAATATGTTTCCCCAAAGTAATAAGAGAACTTTTGCTACAGATGGCCCGCACGAAGCAGACCGCCCGTAAGTCCACCGGAGGAAGAGCACCCCGACGTCCGTTGGCCCTGAGGGAGCACCGCACCACGGACACCTTCTTGAGCGAGTTTGGCATGCCGACTTTGCTTTGGAGAGTGCTTCATGATGTGGGGTACCCAGAGGGTCAAGAGCCGGTGTACTCTTGGAATGAGAGCCAGTTAGCAGATGATGGACTTGCAGTGGTGGAGATCACGGTTCCTGCTCTTGGTGATGCTCCAGATTGGGATGGTTGGCATTTGGAGTTTGAGGGTCGCACTCCAGCTGAGGGTGCAGAGGGAGCAGCCTTCCATGTCATCAGGGACATTATGAGCAGATTTCCCAGTGAGCTTGCAGCAGCTTTAGCTGGTACTTTTCCTAGGGATGATCCTCGCGATGCCATTTGGGTTCAGCCTCAAGGAAGCGCATTAGTCAGAGGTCCAGCTGAGGGACAGGCTAGCGACAACCAGGCAATGAGTGCTATGTTCGCCGCCATCAGAGCGTATGAGGGTCTCGAGAGTACCTACTGGACTTTGACTGGCTTGCGTAGTGAGGATAAGCTCAAAGGGAAGAAGCAGAAGAAGAGACAGGCACGAGCCATAGCTAGCTTGCAGGAGCAGTTGGCTGATATGAACTTACAGCGAGATCAGGCGGTTGAGAGAGGTGATAGAGCTATGCAGCGAGTGCATACGTTGACTCAAGCCAACAACAATGCAGACCGCATGATTGGACAGTTGGTTCAGGAAAGGAATGAAGCCTGGAACGCAAGAAACCTTCTGTTGCAGAGAGTCGATGAGCTAGAGGAATACAACGGCAACCTGCACGAGGAGTTTCACGCGCTCTACAATGGGGTTGGCCCATATGCTCCACCGAATGCCGCTGGCATGGACATCGACGACGACAACCAGAACGAGCCTGTAGTTTCACCGGGAGGCGATGGTGACATCTCCGATCCCGACGATGGCCCCGAGGAGTAGGCTAGTTGCCTTGCGTTAGTATCTAGGTCTTGTCGCGATGACCTTTCTTTTGTTGGCATGTAATCTATCGTATGTTGCTTCGAACGTATGAGAATTGGCATGTGTTTGGAACTTGAATTTCGAATGCGATATCTGAACGCATAAAAAGTCCAGTGTATGTATGCTGGCAATGTGATTGTATGGACGCGATGTTTGCCGTTTAAGTAATCCGATTAAGTGTCGTTGTTTTAATTGGAATTGCGATTGTTGTGCCTCTGTTTTATTGTATGAATTTATTCTCTCCAGTAAATTCAGTACGGCATAATTTTTCCTTCACTCGCAATTATTACAGCTCCACTCAATCATTACTTGTTGCTGAAATACGCAGATGACAAACACTCGCCGAACCACGTATGAAGCCGCTGAGCCCGGTGCTAACGGTTCAGGGACTGGTGGTGGTGGAGGAAATCATGGCAACAACAATGAGCCTCCCCATGAACCGCATTTGCCACCTCCTCCCCCGTTTACCCCCGAGATGTTTCTCGCACAGCTGCTCGGGAGTCAGCGCAACACGGAACAATCTCAGAAGAACATGGAAGATTTTCTGCGCACCATAGCCAACAACGTGCAACGTGGTAACAATCAAGGTGGTGGCATGGGAGTAAACCAGTACAGCAGCTTCAAAGATTTCATGGACACCAGGCCGCCCGTATTCAAGGAAGCAACAGAGCCACTCGACGCTGAGGAATGGATCAACACGATGGAAGATAAATTCTGTGTGTTGAGAATGACTGAGGTGCTGAAAACGGAGTATGCTGCACTTCAATTGCAAGGACCGGCGGGAATGTGGTGGAAGCACCATCGCACCACCTTCCCTCCAAATGCTCAGATTTCTTGGAGAGAGTTTGCTGAGGCCTTCCGTGGAGTCTATATTCCACCTGGGCTGACTGAAATGAAGTTGGGAGAGTTTCTGGCATTGAACCAGGGTACCAAAACCGTGACGCAATACCTGCATGCCTTCAACAACTTGTGTCGCTATGCTCCCGACATGGTTGACACAGATGCCAAAAGGAAAGCTAGTTTTAAGAGGGGTCTCAATCCAAAAATGATGAAGCATGTTGGTACCAACAACCGCGTCAGATTCAACGACTTCATCAGTGACTGTCTGAAGCAGGAGAAGAATAACAACGCCAGCACCGCAGCCAAGACACGCAAAAGAGCCTTCGAAGGTGGGCCGTCTCAAGCTAGAGCACCTATGGGAGGTCGTCCTCCTTATCGCCCATCGGCACCTGGCACTAGATTCAGGCCACCTCAGCCAAGAAGCCAAAATTTCCGTGGACCTCAAAAGCCGTACAAGATGGCAGTACAGCCCAACAAAGCAGCCGCAACTGCGGTACAAGGCAGTTCCAAGGGAGCTGTGGGATCTGCCGGGACAGTGAGAGGACCCTGCTATAACTGTGATCAACCCGGTCATTTCTCGAGGTTTTGTCCATACCCGCCCAAGAAGAAGCAGCAGACTTATAATGCTAGAGTGCACAGTACAACAGTGGATGAAATTCCAGAGGGAGAGCCCGTCACTGCTGGTAAGTTTACTGTCAATGAAAACCCTGCAGTTGTTCTATTTGATTCTGGATCATCGCATTCTTTTATGAGTCAAGCATTTGCACAGAAACATGAACAACTATGCACAGAATTGGGCTATGGTTACCGTATAAGTTCAGCAGGGGCTGATGTTTTGACCAACCGGATGGTTCGAGGGGCAACCCTTGAATTAGGTAGCAGGAAGTTCCGAGTGAACTTGATAGTTATGCCTGGGTTAGTCTTGGATGTCATTATAGGGATGAATTGGATGAAGGATTGGGGAGCAGTCATAGATACGGGAAGTCGAGTACTTACCCTTAAGGATCCCCTGGGTGAGGGTACTTTCCAAGTACCATTGCCTCGAAGAACAGACCTTATAAGTGTTACATGCGCTACGACAGTCATTCCTATTCATCAGATTCCGGTAGTGTGTGAATTCCCGGACGTATTCCCGGGTGAGCTACCTGGTCTTCCGCCAGATAGGGAGATTGAGTTTGGAATTGAGTTAGTCCTCGGAACAGCTCCGATTTCAAGAAGGCCCTATCGGATGCCTCCCGATGAGTTAGCTGAGCTAAAGAAGCAATTAGAAGATTTGTCGAAAAAGGGGTTTATTCGGCCAAGCAAGTCTGAATGGGGATGTCCAGCTTTGTTTGTGAAGAAGAAGAAAGAGGGCACGTTGAGAATGTGCGTAGATTATAGGCCACTCAATGCTGTGACCGTCAAGAATAAATATCCCTTGCCACATATTGATGTTCTGTTTGACCAATTATCCAAGGCCAAGGTGTTCTCAAAAATAGATTTGAGATCCGGTTATCATCAGATTAAGATTAGGCCCCAGGATATACCAAAAACTGCATTTTCCACCAGATACGGGTTGTATGAGTATCTTGTCATGTCTTTTGGCTTGACAAATGCTCCTGCATATTTTATGTTCTTGATGAATACAGTTTTCATGCCAGAATTGGATAAGTTTGTGGTAGTATTCATCGATGACATTCTGGTGTACTCCGAGAATGAGAGAGATCACGAAGAGCATCTGAGAACTGTCTTGACCAGACTTAGAGACCATCAATTGTATGCTAAGTTTAGCAAATGCGAATTCTGGTTGAAGGAAGTTCCTTTCCTTGGTCACATTCTGTCAGAGAATGGAGTTTCAGTCGATCCAAGTAAGGTGCAAGAAGTTATGAATTGGAAAGCACCGACCTCAGTTCCTGAGATTAGAAGTTTCTTAGGACTAGCGGGTTATTACCGTCGCTTTATACCAGATTTCTCGAAGATCGCCAAACCGATGACGAGTCTCCTACAGAAGGATCACAAGTTTGTGTGGACAGAGGAGTGTGAAGCAGCTTTCCACACTTTGCGGAAACTGTTGACCACTGCTCCTGTTCTAGCACAACCAGATATTGAGAAACCATTTGATGTGTTTTGCGACGCATCTAAAACTAGATTGGGTTGTGTCCTTATGCAAGAAAGAAGAGTCATAGCTTATGCATCACGTCAATTGAGAAAGCACGAGGTCAACTATCCAACACATGATCTTGAACTTGCTGCAGTTGTGCACGCCCTAAAAATTTGGAGACATTATCTACTTGGTAATGTGTGCAATATTTTCACGGATCACAAGAGTCTTAAGTATATCTTTACCCAACCAGAGCTAAACATGAGACAGCGTAGATGGTTGGAATTGATTAAGGATTACAACTTGAATGTGCAATATCATCCGGGTAAAGCCAATGTAGTGGCAGATGCTTTGAGCAGAAAGTCACATTACTTGACTGTGCAGCCATTACTTGAAGATGGATTCGATCTAATGCATCCTGCTGTGTTACATAGTATTCAGATTAGTTGCTCGTTGGAGAGTAAGATAATAGAAGGCCAGAAACTGACAAGGGGATATTCCACATCAAAGAGAAAATAAAAGAAAAGCCGTCTCAACACTTTAAAGTGGATGAACAGGGCGTGTTGTGGTTTGACAACCGTCTTGTGGTTCCCAAGGATCGAGAGCTTAGGAATAAACTCATGGATGAAGCTCACCTGTCTAAGCTATCTATCCATCCTGGAAGTAGTAAGATGTATCAAGAACTAAGATCTCGCTATTGGTGGACCAAAATGAAGAAAGAAATTACAGCATATGTTGCCAGATGTGACACATGTTGTCGAGTGAAAGCCATTCACATGAAACCTGCCGGTATGTTGCAACCCTTATCAGTCCCTAGTTGGAAGTGGGACGATATCAGTATGGATTTTATCACGGGTTTGCCCACTACTCAAAAAGGACATGATTCAATTTGGGTAATTGTGGATCGTCTTACAAAGACCGCTCATTTCCTACCTGTCAAAACCACTTATCGACCACCTCAATATGCCGAAAAGTACGTCGCAGAAATTGTGAGGTTGCATGGTATACCAAAGACCATAATATCTGATAGAGGCTCACAGTTCACGGCTCATTTTTGGGAACATTTACACAAAGGCTTAGGAACTAGTTTGATTCGCAGTACCGCTTATCATCCTCAGACAGATGGTCAGACTGAACGAGTAAATGCTGTTTTGGAGGATATGTTGAGAGCCTGTTATTGTCTTCCAAGGGATCATGGGAGTCATGGTTACCGTTAGCTGAGTTTTCTTATAATAATAGCTATCAAGAAAGCATCAAGATGGCCCCATTCGAAGCTTTATATGGTAGAAAATGTAGAACACCATTGAATTGGGTCGAACCTGGAGATAGAAGGTATTATGGCATTGACTTTGTAGAAGAAGCTGAGAAAAGAGTTCAGATTATTCAGCAGAATATGAAAGCTGCCCAATCACGTCAGAAAAGCTATGCGGACAAAAGAAGGAGACCCCTTGTGTTTGAAGTTGGTGATTATGTTTATCTGAAAGTCACACCAATGAAGAAGAAAAGGTTTGGAATCCGCAGAAAGCTTGCCGCAAGATTCGTAGGACCATACAAGATCTTGGAACAAAGAGGTCCGGTAGCCTACAAGTTAGAGTTACCTGAGACAATGAGTACAGTTTTCCCAGTTTTCCATGTATCACATCTCAAGAAATGTTTGCGTGTTCCGGAGGAAAGAATAGAACCTCGAGGTATTCAACTCAAATCAGATTTGGTGTATCGTGAACAACCAGTCCGAGTGTTAGACACTAAGGAACGTGCTACTCGGAATAGTGTGGTGAAAACTTACAAGATACAGTGGGATCACCATGATGAGGGAGATGCAACTTGGGAAACAGGAGAGTATCTACAAAAAGCTTATGAAGAATTTTATAACAAATGGTTCGTAACCCAAATCTCGGGACGAGATTTTTTATAAGGGGGGAGGGCTGTAACACCCCGGTGTTATGCCTGCATCTAGGCACTGCTAATCATACATGTCATGCATCATCAAGCATCCTAATCCTACATGCATGATCTTGCATATAACAACTGAAATATTTCTTCGAAACATACGAAACATGTTTGTGAAAAGAAAATGATGCATACACTTATTATAGTTGTTCTGCTCTAATTCTTGCTTGCTAGTTGAGTAGAAACTGTTGGTTATGCTTGTAAATCATCTAGAATGGTTTAGCACAATTTTGGAGCAAGGTTTGTATTTGAATTATTGCCAAATTTTGCTTTAAAAATAATTCCCCAAAATTAGGGTTTTGAGTTAAAATTTAACTTTTATTCTATAATTTAAAATCTAGATAGAATTGGACTTTGGTCATAAAAGCAAAATTGTAGGGAATTTAATTCTAAGCAATTTTCATTTTTGGTACATTTTCAAAAGAGGTCATTTTCTTGCTCAAATTAATGTTTGAAAGATGGCATTTTAAAATTTTTCTTGAAAATCAATTGAAAAATTCCATTTATATTTTCTGGGCCGCCGCCTCGCTTCTGGCCTGCCAGCCGAAGCCGGCCCAGCGAGCTCCCGCGCGCCGCGCGCGCCTCGCCTCGCTCGGCCCAAGCCCAGCGCCGCGCCAGCCCAGCCTGCCTCCGCGCGCCGCGCCGTCCCCTACTGCTCGCCGCGCCACGCCACGACCGCGGCAGAAGGCGTCCGCCGCATGGCGACCGCATGCCGGCGTCAACCGCCGCGCGGCAGCCGCGGCCTGACATCGCGCCCACGCGCCCGCCTTGACCTGCCGATGCCCGCCGCGCTCGCTCACTCACGCCCGCACTTCCTCCCCTTCTCCTCCACAGCCGCGAGCTCCGAGCTCCGCCGTCGCCGCGCTCGAGCTCCGCCGGCGTCCAACTCAAGCACCACCACACCATTCTCCAATTCCTCGTGCCCCGAGCTCCGCCTCGCCTTCCTCGAAGTCGTGCTCGAACTTGCTCCACCTTCCGAGCACAGGTCGGACCTCCCCGCGCCTCGCCACCAACGTCCATGGCGCCGCCGTGCACGGCCGCCGTGGAGCGCCCTTTTCCTTCCCTCTCCAGCCTCGCATAGCGACCTTGCCGAGCTCGCTTTCTCCTCGCGCGTCTCCTGCGCTCGCTCTCTGGCGTTGCCGTGGCCGGAGACGGCCGCTGGCCGCTGGCCGAGCCGCGCCGCCGCGCCAGCGCGCGCCCCGGCGAGTCGCCTCGCCTCGGCTGGCCAGGCCGAGCCAGGCCGAGGGCTGACGCCCTGATTGGGCCGTCTCCCCCCTCTCGCGCTTGGGCCGAGCAGGCCAGTGATGGCCATGGGCCAGCTGTTCCCTTCGGGCCGGCCCAAGCATTTCTGAAATGAATTGATTTCCATTTATCATTTGTTATTTGAAATCAAAAATGGTTTGAAAAATGTTTGGATGGTCAAACTTGCTCCAAATTTGTTGAAACAAAATTTGCTAGGTTTTCTTATCACCAGATCTACTTGGGAAAAATAGTGCATGTCATTTTTGATATACTTTTCTATAGGATTTTATTTAATCTTGAATATTGCTGATAACTTGAAAAATATGTAGAAAAATATATAGGCTTCACAAAAATATGATTCCAAGTTTGTTAATCTTCTTATGTCATGTACTTTCTAGGAAAAATATATTTCATACATGTGCTGTGGAAAAATTTTGAGGTGTAGTTCAAGTACTTTTAATGGCTGATTTTTTGTTATTTTTGCTAGAGAGCAAACTTTGTATAAAACATGCATGTGGTAATTTTTTGTACAGTCATTATATGCTATGAAGAACCTAGGAAAAATATTAATTCTGTTGTTTGACACTTTTCATAGTACAAAGTAATTTCATGCTCATTTTCATGCTATAGCTTGTCATTTTTGTGTAGGATAGTTTACTTATCCAAATGCCATGAAATTTTTATGGTAGTCTGTTTTAGGGTAGTAGTATGCTACTGCAATTTTCTCAGATTTTTAGGAGCATCAGAATATAGGTTGCTATTCAAACCTATTATTAACTAGGGTTTAAGCCAGTGGTCGCTTTAAGTGTGATTAAGAAAGTCGTAAAGTTTTGGTGTATCTTTGACGCCTTCATAGATAGGTTAACTTAACATATTAGTAGTAGAAGAGAATGCAGTAGATGACATGTGCTTGTAGTATAGTTCTTAAGATGATGTTGATACCTTGCACTTTAAACATATCCATTGCATTCATCTCCTCGATGCACCGTTTGCTAATCACTACGCGATTGCATCATACAGGATCGCAAACCGAGAAACCCGGTCGTCATACCGAGGAGCCAGAGGAGCAGCTCGAGGTGCACGCAGCAGGGAAGTGCCAGAAGCCGACGAGGAGGACGTTGAGGAACTTCCGGAGTGCCCCCGATCACCGTACGAGCTCCTTCGAGAGAGGCAACGCCCCGGAGCATTTTTCTCCCGGTTTGCAATTAATTAATTAAATGCTTTACTTTACAATTGATGCATTACGTTCAGGAGTTGTTTGCAACCGTTGCTGACATTATACCTTGTTTACCTTTGTTATACTATATCCTTGTTACCCTGGTATCCGCAGTCGAGTCAATGCTTAGCTGGCTTAGACCGGTAGAAGTCGGGTGATTTCCTGTCACCTGCGAGCTATAGGTGGTTACCTGGATCTGCTTGGATGACTATGAAGTCATGGTATAACTAAGTGTTAAATGAAGTTGAGACCGGACGGAGACTTGCAGAGTTTTGGACTGTAGTGTTTCCGTCTGTGTCGATTAAGGACCGACCGTTGTTGGGCCTCGAGTCATGTTGAACGCATGCCTTACATTTAGCTGGCCGGATAAAGTACCTTCCGACCGCGAAGCTGGGAGATTTTTCGGGCCGAGTAGATTGCCCGCAACGCACTGTGCCGGAGCAGGTGTGGTAGGACACGGGGGCGGGATGATAAGACCAAAGTGCAGTCGGCGGCCCCCCGGGTACATGTGGTTCCTGGCAAACCGAGATACCTGGAAAGTTGGCTCGGTGATCAATATCTCACTTTAGCGGAGTGAGTGAGGTTTGTGTAAGGATAAATCACCAGCTGGTAGGAATCGATTCGAATCGCCATCGCTCCTGGATAGTGAGCACTTGACTTGAGTGACTTCATCGTAGTAAATGTTATGGAACACTTGGACAGTTATAATGAATATGACGGGATGGAAGTTGCTTAATGATCATTGGTTATCAATTATCTGCTTAATCACATGTTTACTCTAGTATAGGTGCAAATCTAGTGGACAGGTTATAATAATTAACTTGGCAATAATGCTTTTCGAAAGGTCTTGAAATGCCTAAAATGCTTCTTTGGCAAATTGAGTCAGCTACCCCACTATAAAGCCCTTCATAATCCTTGGTGTCATTATTTTCGGTTATGTCGGGGTAAGTCTTGGCTGAGTACCTTCTCGTACTCAGGGTTTTATTCCCACTTGTTGCAGATGGGCAGATGTACTATGGCTACTGTATCAACTGCCTGTATCCTGCGATGGGGTGATGCTTAGGACCCATGGGCATGGTTCATTCCTTACGTCTCATCTGATGCTTTTGTTGGAGATGATCATTCGCTGGCA